>NC_081842.1:101365856-101665856 GCF_963259705.1 Myotis daubentonii | reverse complement strand
TGGTCGATTTGCATATTAGGCTTTTATTATATAGGATAGGACTAGGGGCCCAGCACACGAATTTGTGCACCTTGAAAGGAACTCTTGGCCACAAGTTTGCAGTGGGCACAGGGGCGGGTCTTGGTCCGTCCTCTGCATCCTCACCCAGCCCCTCCCACCGCAGCCCCCAGCCCCCTGTCTGCCAGCAGCCCCACTCCTGCCACTGCCACTCCCACATGCTGACGGCACCTGCTTGCACCCACTGACTGCATGGAGTGATTGTGGTCGGCACCAGCAGTGGGTGCGAGTGGGGCAAGCACCGTCAGTGGGCATGAGCGGGGTCATTGCCAGCAGTGCGTGCGAGAGGCGGCTGCCAGCCCTGATCGCCCCTCAGGAGCAGGTGGAGGTAAAGAAGCCCTGAGGGGCGGTCGGGGACAGCAGCCGCCGCTCGCACCTGCTGACAGTGCCGAGTGGTCAGGGCTGGCACCGGGCACTGGCAGCAGGTGCTAGCGGGGCTGGTGCTGGCAGCAGGTACAAGCACCGAGCAGGACCATGGCGTGCAGGAGCAAAGAATTTTCAGTAACCACCAGAGGCTCACCCTGATGACAGCGACCAGCGCTCTGCCTTGGTCTGGTGCCCCCGCTCACCTGCTTCACCATCTCACCATGGTCGACACCCACCATGTTCCTTGCTCTGCCGCCTGCTGCCGATGCCCGCCATGCTCTGTGCATGCACCCTGGTGGTCAGGCACATCATAGTGACCGGTTGTTTGGTTGTTCTGCCATTTGGTCCATTTGCATATTCGGTTTTTATATAAATAGATGAGGGTATATTAACTTACTTTAAAAGATGTCCAGGTAATGCTTTTGTGTTTCTTAACTATCTGAAGCCTTAGAGTTGTCAGCATTAGGGGTGGTGGTGGTGGTGGTGGTGTGTGTGTGTTTGTGTGTGTGTGTGTGTGTGTGTGTGTGTGAGAGAGAGAAAGAGAGAGAGAGAGAGAGAGAGAGAGAGAACAAATCTAATTTTTTTCTGTGACTTTAAACCACTAAAAAAAACAGAAATGTTTGGCAAGCAACAATTGATGAATGTCTTCCAAAGTTAACTAACCTTGAAGAAAGGTATGCATGCATGTGCGCGTGCACACACACACACACACAGAGTAAAAAAGAAAACACAAAGGAAAAACACCCGAGAATATACTAAAGTGCCAGAAATAAGTTAAAGATACTGCAGATGAGTTGCTTTCATACAAACTTTAAATATAGTCATTTTGTATTTTTGAGAAAGTTGAATAAAGGAAGATCAGGTTATAGGAAAAATAGAATTCCTGATTAGTACAGTAACATAACTTTAAAGATGTAAAATGGTCAAAAGACTTGATTTTTAATGCATGATATGCAGATGTATGTAAGCACTTTGATAAAAGTTATTGTTTTTAAAAAATAGTACCAGTTTTTTCCAGGTGTGAAGAGGTATGTATGAATAGCATAGATTAAATAGAATGAACAGAAAAGCAATGCTACTCTGGGAAAAATTGTTGAAAGACTGTGCCCCACTGAAGAAGTATTTTAATGTTGCATTGTACGTATACAGTTTTCACATCTGCTTAACTGTTTTTTATTTGACTTTCATAAAATTTAGATTTTTAGCAATCCTGTTTTTAGTCTTAATATACATTCTTTTTAGCCTCAATATCTATTGTTCTCAGTGCAGGTGGGTAAGGCAGCATTAAACTCTTCTGTAATTCATTTTCTGCATTTCTGCCTTAACAAGGGCACATGCAGAGCAAGGCAAAAGATGTGGGGTCTGAGAGCAAGGACTAAAAGCTCTGACGAAGCTGTAATGAAGTGGACAAGTGTAACATTCTTCCTTCAGTTACCTGCTTTCCTCCTAAACCTCTGCACCCTCACCCTCTGCAAAGAAAGACATGCTTCTAAACAGAAGACAAGCAGTGTTTAATCAGGAGGGTATTAGAACTATCCTTAATTGCTATACCCTCTAGACCAGTTTTCAGGTCTGTTGTTCTCATTATGGTAAAGATTTTACAGGAGTGTGGTGATTGGTTGAAGTCATAGATGAAGGAAAATAAGCCTCAGTCATAGGGATTCATCATTCGTTCATTCATTCATTCATTCATTCAAAAGTAGTTTTGAGTTTCTCCTATGCCCCACTATACTAGGCTCTGGGAATTAACAAGCAACCCAGAGAAATAGGATTTTAGCTTCATGGAGCTCAAAGCATACTGAGGGAAATATACAAACTTAAATAGAAAAGTGCATAAATAAAATACTTATACATTGGGATAAGTGCCATGACTGAAATACACAAGAAAATAAAAGTTACATAAAAAAGTTCATGTTGTGTGAGAGAGACTTGCTTTAGAAAAGGTATCTAAGTAAACTTCTCTAAGAAAATTACATATAAACTGAAACCTGAAAGATCAGGGTGGGGCCAGGGGGATCTAGGCAAAGACAAGCAGGATGTGCAAAAGCCTTTAAACTGGAAAAGTCCTAGGCTGTTTGAAAACTTGGTAGGGGCTAGGTTGGAAGTGGACTCCATGGGAGTGCAAAAGTCAAACAAGCAATCAGTTTTATTACAAACTAAAATATAGGTTTTGTATATATGTATGAAGTTATATCTATGTCATCTTTGAGAGACCATAATTTTGTTTTCATCAAAATCTTGTTTTCATGAACTCCTTGTACACTTCATTTTCATATCAGAAAGCTATCTACTGCCCCAGTGTGGCCTACTGCTGAACTACATGTCACACTCTGATGTGAAGTTTTAAAGCATGTTTTTAGTAAAATTCTTGCACACATTTTTCAGTTCATCTGGGTCACCTCTAGCTGCTATTAATCAGAGTCTAATATAAAAATCATTTTTATTTATTTATTCATTGAGTTTATCTTTCACCACTTTCCCACATTCCACCGTGAAACAGCCATGCATGGGGAGCAGGAACTTGAATGGCTTCAGGAGGCAAGCAGATTGAGAGAAAAGGAGTGAAGCCAGACCAGATCTGATGCAATAGGGTGAAGTAAGGGCCATGGGGAATTAAAAGACACAAGCTCTAGAAAAGCTATTCAGTTATATATATTTATTTTATAAACAGAGAATGCCAAAATAATTAGGCCTACAGTTCACTTATATTTTTCAGTCTCTGTCCCCAAATTTCTACTTTAAGGCAGTGGACATGATTAATTTCTCTGTCAAAACAACAAATGCTTTAAATCCTTTATGTGACTATTTTATGTTATTATTTCATACATCTATTTCCAAGTTCAACATTTTGCCACAGGTTTATTATGAAAGTATTTCAGGAAGTTTTGTTGCTCAAAATTAGATGCTCTATAGACACCATTTCTTCATATTTCATTCCCATCCCCTCACCCCCTCCTTCCCTCCCTTTCTTTTTCTCAAGCTGCCATTTTCACTACAAGTGTTTTCAACAAAATCATTCGCCATCATGCATTACACTCTGCATTGGAGGAGACCCCGAATTGTTTCTGAGGAGATTCTTAGCTCTGACTGCCAATACAGCCCATACACATTTTTAGCCAGAAATTAAGCAGTCTCCTCATTCTTATCTGGGCCCATCTTTCCATTTGAGTAACTTATGGTTCATACAATTTAGGTGACTTTTAGAGTGTATGGTTCTGTTTGTAAATGGAAACAGAATTATAGTTTTCCTGGTGCTTGACAGGGACCATAATCTCAATTCACTGCAGCACAATGCCTTTCATACACGTGGCTAAGATAAATGGAAGATTTATGGAAGATGGCCTAGAGGAAATGCAGTCATCCATTTTTCCTTATAGTCTAAAATCTGTTTCACAATTAAGGGAGACTTTCAGAGAGCTTCTTAACTGGACTGCACTCTGGCCCACACAATTGTTTCCTTCTGAGCGGTGCTTTAGCTATCGTCATCAAATATTCTCTACATGGAACCATAGGAAATTATTTTCCCTGACATCATATCAGCATGTGTCCCAAATAACTGGTTTGTTTTATGTACATTCTTATTACTGGTTATACTTTTGCTTTCTACAAATCAATACAAGCTCAATGTTAAATCTGTGTTCTACCTGGATTCAGTGCATAATTTGTAAAGGATGCATTTGTTCATTAACCACCTGCCTGACACCATCTTGCAATTTTCCAAAGAATCTCTTTAAAGAGTTTAAATATTTTATCTCACTGGATTGTATGCATCTATAAGCAACTTAAAAGCATTTTGGATCAAAATTATTTATAAATAACCATAGCATCTTATCGATGCTATACTTAGTTAATTTTTTTTCTCCAGGCTGAGCAGTCCATAACTTAAATAAGAATTAGAACAAAGTGCACTGTAATTCCACAAGGACTGAAGCCTCTCCCCAAATAACATGGATTAAAAACCCTACTAATCCTATTTGTCAGTGTAGAAAGATTGAACGTATAAACTATTGATGCATTGATTTTTCTCCATGAAAAATATTGCTAAATGGGGGAGAGGAGAAAATTAAGAATAAATTGAAAAGCATAAACATACTATCTGTCGGATAACATTTGATCCAGGACATCTGGTAGTTAGAGCTGGCAGGCCTCCCCTCCCTCTCTCCTGAAGTGGAAGGCTGTGGGCTGCACTAAGCGTGCGTTTGTGACAGCGGTGCCTGTTTGTGACACGGAGCTTTCCATCGGTGATGGTGGGACCTGCACTGTGTGGGGGTGAAAAGGAGTTGTGCTTAATACTTGGGGCCCGCTTCTGTGGCTTAGTGTATTGTCCAACATGCTCATTCTGGGATTGTGAGTGGTGATGAGCTTCAGCGATGATTATTTTACAGTGCTTTACCTTCACATAAACATAACTTAATAAGACCTGTATGTTGTGGTGGTCCAGCATTCTAGCACTGAATTTATCCCGGAGACCGGAGACAACATGCCTGTGTATGAGTGTCTGGAAAGTGTGTGCATCCGTGGACCTCAGCTTACTGCTAAGAGCTGTGCTCGTTTTGTCCGTGACCTAGTAATTGATTCTGCAGATGACTATTCTGTCATCAGAACAGAATTCCTGGGATTTTCAGCACCAATAAGGTAACCTTACCTAAAATATTTAATGACATTGAAGTCAAACATGTAGGAATATGTTTGTTCCATGAACATGGCTATGTTATGGCTGTAGGCTATTCATTAAAGTGGCTCTAAAACAGTGATTGATCAATGAGTCGCTTTTGAAAAGCAATAGCTAAAATGTATTAAATGTCCATTTTATGATGAACATTTTTAAATTAGGTGTATCCCATCTATTATCTCATTTAATTTTTATAAATCATATGATGGAATGCATTGCCAACTTTACATAAATGATAACTGAGAAATGTGTTTGTATCACAACCTGTTTTTGATGATTAAAATTGTTGCCTTCACATTTCTTAACCAGAATGCACACTGCCTCTGGTCAGTGGGATTCTGTAAACTTCTTTCTTCTGCTAGTTCTAGGGCAATTCTGAGGGAAAACATGGATTTTAGGTAAATGGAATAAAAATTACTTGTATTTGTGTGACTTGAAAAATGTGACTCTTTCATGCAATGAGAGGCATAATTTATGATGGGCACTCAGGTTTATGTTACGGAGTAGACCACAAAGAGCATTAAACCAAAGAAGTGAGTTCGTGTGTAAACTGCAAACAGTTTCAGCTAATGCAGTAAACAATAAGGAATTAGTAAATGGTTTTTGTTGTGTTTTTTTTATTATGTAAGCAACAAGTAGAGCATGAGAAAACCACAAACTTAAACTCTGCCAGTGAGGTTCTCAGTGGTCACAGCAGGTTTGGGAAACAATTTGGAATTATAAATGTGAAGATGCTCACACCCTACATCCCAGCAACATCACCCAGGCAGGAAGGGTTTCTCTTGAGCTTTGGCCTGGGTGGGAATACACGCACAGGAGTGCCCATGGCAGCTATGCCTGCAGTGACAGAGCTGAGCTACACAAAGTAGGCAAATTAATATACAGTAAGGTCTCACTTAATATCATCAATAGGTTCTGCAACTTTAAGCAAAATGAATAAAACCAAGTTTACCATAGGCTATGTATAGATAAGAGTTGAGTTTTTATGGCATCTCATCATTCTATAATGAAATGACTGTGAGCAAAACAATGTTATTCAAGGACCTGCTATGTTTGCAAAATGAAACACTACACAATAGTGTGAATGAGTGAACAATCTAGAAAAGTCAGCAAGATGAATCTCAGAAACATAATGTTGAATGAAAATATCACTTTGCAGAAAGAGTCCTAACTCCATGTAAATAAGGTTCAAAAACATACAACACTAAACAACTTATTAGTTAAGGGTAGATATTATGGTAAACTATTAATAAGAAGAAAGGAATAAAAACACAAGATGCAGAACAGTGGTAACTTCTGTAGGTGAGGACCACGGGGCCAGACGCCGCACTGCCGAGAGCTTCCGAGGTTCTGGCAGTTTCCTACCTTGAGCTGGATGGTGTGCACACGGGGCTGTATTTAATTTTAATCTACGCCTTACACATTTATCATATACATGTGTTTTCAACACTTCCAAAGGAAAACGTTGGAAATTATTTTGACCTTAAAGAGCTATCTAGTCCTGTTTTATTCTTTCCACAGATTCTTCTCTGAACTTAATTCATAGAAGTTACTGTCCAGTGTCCTTTAATTTTTGTCATTTTTTTTTAATCTAACAAGGGAGGTGTGTTTTCCTAGGCCCAGATGGCGTAGGAAACATTTCATTTCCAGCCTACAGTCCATCTCTGATGATAGGCCAGCTGGTGGGGCTCTTTCCTTTTGCCTCCCGCCTCAATTTATGACAAACTGATGAAAAGGTGTGGCTTTTTCTTAGTTCTGTGATACTACCCAAGCGTAGCAGATCCCTGATTTAGCGGACAAGAAGTTTCTTTCCATAATACATTCATTAGGTTGAACAAAATAATGACAGATCTACAGTTTACCCTCTAGTGAAGAAATGCTAGATTATTCCGGCTTGGTAAAGTTTTATCATGCAATACATATCCCAGTTATTTCATGTTGTTCTCCTGGAGATTTCTAAGTTAGGTTGTCAGCATGATGCACATCTTGCATTTACTATTTTCAAAATTTAAATTACCGTCTCATTTTCTTATTAAAGATTTCTCAGTGATAATGCAAGGAGTGCTGCATTATAGGACAAATTATAGAAACCAGAATCTTATTTAATCTTTTACAATATTGGCTTCTTTTTAAAGGAGGTTTTACTATTATCATTGTTTGTGGTTTTCAAATTGAAATTTGTCCTGGAATATATGACATTCATATATTCAAATCTGATATGATGAACTGAACTATCTCTTTGCAGGTGATAGTTTATAAAGCTTATTCAATATTTGGGGACAAGTGGATAAAAAGTCATTATTTTTGAAGCAGCTAATGGTCATATTTTATATTAAATTGACTGTGGATGTTTTAAGAGTAAACTTGTTAATGTCTGAATTCTGCTTCAAGAAATAGAACTTTTCATTATCTATATTTGAAATAAACCTGTTTTTAAAAATTAAGCTTTAATTTTTGGATAATTATAGATTCACACACAGTTATCAGATAAAATACAGAGACACTTCATTCATGTTTTGACCAGTTTATTTTTGGAAAGCAGTTTCTGCCAGTGGTAATATTTTATAAAATTATAGTGAAACATCTCAACTAGAATATTGACAATCATGCCACCCACCCAAATTTTTAAATTCAGTTTTATATTTTAAATTGAAATCTGAAATTCATTTTGGTTTTGTTATATTTAAGATATGTTTTTATTGATTTCAGAGAGGAAGGGAGAGGGAGAGATATATGGAAATATCAATAATCAGAGAGAATCATTGATTGGCTGCCTTCTGCACAACTCCTATTGGAGATCTAGCCCACAACGTGGGAATGTGCCCTTGACCTGAATTGAACCAGGGACCCTTCAGTCTGAAGGCTAATGCTCCATCCACTGAGCCAAACCAACTAGGGTTGGTTTTGTTATCCTATATAATAAAACCCTAATATGCAAATTGACTGAACCACCAAGCAACTACTCACTATGACCTGCACTGACCACCAGGGGCAAGACACTCAAGTGCAGGAGCTGCCCCCTGGTGGTCAGTGCACTCCCACAGGGAGATTGCTGCTCAACCAGAAGCCGGGTTCACAGCTGGTGAGCGCAGTGGACATCCCCCGAGGGGTCCCAGACTGTGACCCAGAGGGTGCAGGCCAGGCTGAGGGACTCCCCCCCGCCCCAGTGCACAAATGTCATGCACCGGGCCTCTAGTTTTTTAATAATATATCTTGGAGCTTAATCTATCATCTTGGTCTTTGATTACATTTGGCCTGAAAGGAAAAGGTAAACTATACTTATATAAGCTACATTGAGTATAAGTTGTTTCTGAAGTAAAATTTAAATGCCTTTCAAAGAAAGTCTAAGACTGTTTTGTAGCTATCAAGAGGAATAAAATTACAATTTAGATGTTCTTTTAGGTTTATTTAAGGATCTAGATGAATTTTTTTTATATTTTGAAAGTATGTATTCATTAATAAGCAAAATATTGTCACACCTGTGGTGAGAATAATGACAAGAATGTATATTTTAGCATTAAATACATTCTACATGGTAAAAGTAATTTATAATTAAACTATTATTTCATGCAAATAGAAGTCATGAGAGATGTTATAGGATGCTATAAAAGAACAATTTATCTGTTATAATGTAAGATACGGTAGAGATCCTATCTAATAATAGTCAAACATGGTAATTAACCGTACCTCCGACATGCTTCCCATTGGCTAATCAGGGTGATATGCAAATTCACTGCCAACCAAGATGATGGCCGGCAGCCAGGCAGCTGAAGCGAACAGGAGGCTAGGCTGCCCTGGCAATGGAGGAAGCCAAGGTTCCCTGCCTGCCACCTCCCGGCTCTGAGCTCCTGAAGCAACAGCTCCAAAAGATACAATGTTTCAATTATAGAAGCTAAAAGATGGCGGTTAATTTACATATACCGGCTCTGAGCGAAGACTAAAGACAACATGGAAGCCAAGAGCTACCGAAGGGAGCAAAGTAGAAGCCACGCAGACACAGTAAAGGAGCCAAGGCTGCGGAAGTGGGAGGTGGGAGGCGGGAGGGGAAACCCAGCCACAGCGGCTGGGAAAGGGAGGGGAAACCCACCAAGCCAGAGCGGCTGGGGGCAGGTTGGACAAACCCACCAAGCCAGAGCGGCTGGGGGCAGGTTGGACAAACCCACCAAGCCAGAGCGCTGGGGGCAGGTTGGACAAACCCACCAAGCCAGAGCGGCTAGGGGCAGGTTGGACAAACCCACCAAGCCAGAGCGGCTGGGGGCAGGTTGGACAAACCCACCAAGCCAGAGCGCTGGGGGTGGGTTGGGAAAACCCAGCAGCAGTGGCTGGGGGCGGGTTGGGGAAACCCACCCAACCGGAGTGGCTGGGGGCGGGTTGGGCAAACCTAGCCACAGTGGCTCAGGCTGATTGGGCAAACTCAGCTGCAGCGGCTGAGGGTGGGAGCAAAGCTCGCCTCAGTGGGCTTTGCTCCCTTCTCTGCTTTGCTCCAGCCGCAGGAAGCCCTATTCTTGCAGGAATGTTCCTGCAACGGGCCTCTAGTTAGTAAATAAAATACAATGTATTGCATTTAGCAGTGCACTTACTACACATTTGGATGAATGAGTTCATTAACGTCTCATACCATCTTCTTTATTTTGGAAACTAATTTTATATACAGTAGTAAGAGAAGACAGAAATCCCGTTTTATTTATTATTTATTTTGTAATCTTAATGATGTAGATTGAATGAGCTAATGGATAGATTATAACTTGCAAAAGGAATATCCAATTTAACAAACATTTGTCTATTTCCCAAAAATATACTGCAAGCATTCTAAATATAAGGTGGATAGCCTTGATTTGACATATTTGTATCCATTGTGTAATATTTTAACTACTTAAATAATTTATTTAAATATAAAATTAAAAATCTATTTAAAACTATATTTGCTAAAGACATTAACAAACATCCTGATATGACATTTTAAGTTTTATATCCTTATGTAAATATTTTTAAACCATGTCTTTCAGTAATTGATTGACATTTTTTTCACTTGAATTTTTAAGCATTATTATTAATTAAAGTAATAGGGTAATCATCCTCATAGTAAGTGAATACTGATTTGGTCAAGTGAAATGTATTAGTTTAAATTGATGTAAAATAAGTTATCTGAATTTACTTCTATAGTCTAGGTAGAGAAAGCCTGGCAATGACTCAGGGTGATTCTTAACATCTTAGTGGGTAACTCCCAGGTGTAGGTCACACTTCATTCAGATGTTTTCAACCCCTGTTTAAAGTCTAAAGTTATCTCCACATAGTAGACATTGGCCCAGAAAATCCAAGTGCTTATAGTGAGGTCCACTGGAATTGAAAGATTGGTGCAGTGACAATATATTGGTGTTACCATAACTGTATCTTCAAAATCAAATCACAGTGCTGAACCAGAAGAACAGATAGCGCCCATGGGCATGTCTGAAGCTAACTTGTAAGACAAACCCTTATTTAAAGTATTTATTTTCCCTGAAATATTTCCAAAACTCTCTCTACAGGAAACATTGATAAAGATGAGAATCACAACAATGAAAAATAATGTGGGAAACAAATTACAGCAAATAATTTATTATCAGCAATGATTACAGTTTCCAAAATCAACTCACAAAAGGTGGTATTTATTGAGTATCCAGTTTTTAAAGTCGCATCTATACTAATAAAAGGGTAATATGATAATTAGACCAGACATCTTCTGGACATCCTTCCTGACAAAGCCAGGGGCATGGACGGCCTGCAAACTGCTCCTGGTCCCTAGCCCAGGCTGGCCCTTCCCCCCCGGCAGGGACCCCCACCCTGATCGGGGCAGGCCAGCTAGCCCCCACCCATGCACCAGGCCTCTATCCTATATAATAGAAGGGTAATAGAATTGACCCCAACGGCAGAATGACCAGAACAACCACTGAACCAGTCACTGTGACGCGCACCAACCACCTCTTTGTCCCTTCCCCCGGCCCTCAGGCACCGATCACCCGATGGCGAACGGGGTACAGGGGGTGGGTGGCAGTGAGGGGCAAGCCTGGCTGCGGGCAGCTGGGGAAGATGGCCCTGATTGCAGGCAAGCCTAGGGACCATACCCGCACATGAATTTCGTGTGCCAGGCCTCTAGTTTTAATATATAACACAAAATTTCTGCCTGTAAACCATTAAAATAATTGCAATGAATATAATGACATATTCACCAGTGTTAGGTGTAACCATTTCCCCCCTAAAGACAGGATTTCTTCAGGGGGCAGGGGTGGGGGTAGGAATAAACATGATTAAATGCTTCCCCAGTGCTATGAAACTGACACTACACCACTCCACATTCCTGGGTGTCCTCTTCTGCCCACTCCCCCTCTAGTACTTGAACATCTACTTACCAACAAGTCACTTCTCTTTATGAATAAACTCAGAGTGAATTTATACAGAAATTCAGAAATAGTCATCTAAAGTTAATTACATCCCTGTTACTCACTGTTACCATTACATTCATTTTTCTATCAAAATTAACATACATACTTCTAGTTGTTTTCTTTGTGAGATTAGTTGCCTCTCATTTTTAGTTTAGTTCCTAGGAGTCTATGAGTGTAGATCCATAATAACTATTTTGAAATTAATTTCAAACATGGAATTTTACAATGCATTTTTTATTTTGCAAATTTCATCATTAAATGTGTGGAGGAGATTACATGTCATTAGCGGTCATCTTGCTATGCTTCCTTCTGCATAAGCTTGCTACTTCACATGTCCTGTGTCCTTAATTTCTTGAGCCAAAGATTGGGAAGGTGAAGAACCTGGGTACATATTCTTTAGTTGATTATCAATTTGAAACAGCCTACCTCATTTATTGTTATTATTATTATTATCACCAGCTTTTAAAAACAAATTTAATCGATTGTTTTTACTAATGAGTTTCAGGTTTTGGTGACTCAATCAACATTTTGGGATTAAAAACATATTTTAGACAGTCCAAAACAAAAGATATTGTTAGACAGACATCATCAGCACATATGGTATAGTTCTAATTCTAACTCTTTAATATAAAATCTATATATTTTAAAGTATATGGCATTTTCTTTAAAAAATGTGTGTTATTTTTACAGGAAGAATCACGTCTGGTATGTTTGTTTTAACTATATGTTATAGTGGAGTCTCTAACATGAAATTGAAAAAGGACTTGCACTTTTAAATAATGAAGCTTCATTGCCTCTTTTTTATCACATCATATCTATTATTATGAATTTTACTTTCCTCACACAGAAATACATTATGTTTGTCACTCCACACCCAGATAAGGAGCTATAAACCTACTACATAAAACATAACTCTTTATTTTGAAATAGTTTAAGGCTTTCAAAAATTTGCAAAATTGTATGGTGTTTTATATGTATCATCCAGATTCCCCTGGTGATAATAAGTGTCTTATTTTTTGAAACTTTATTGAGGTACATTAGACAAATAGAATTGTAATGTATTTAAAATGTACAATGTGATCATTTCAGATATGTGCATGCATATTTGAGAAAGGATTCCCTAAATCAAGTTCATCAACAGATCTTTTTATGACAATGTTAAAGATCTCTTTTAGCAAATTTTAATTATATAATAAGTCACCCTAATAAATTCAATAAAATAAAATAACTACTACAAAGAAAGCAAAAAAAAAAAAAAGTATTATCAAGTGAAGTCACCATACTATGCATGGATCCTCAGAACATAGTCACCTTATAACTGAAACGTATCAACCTCTCTCCATTTCCCCACACCTGGCCCCTGGAAACCTCTTTTATACTCTCTGTTTCTCTGAGTGCAATGTTAAGTAATACCATGTAGTATTTGTCTTTATTTTACTTAGCATAGTACCCTTCAAATTTCCAAATTCATCAATTTGTCTCAGATGAGAGGATTTTCTTCTTTCTAGTGGCTGAATAATATTCATATACTAGAGGCCTGGTGCATGAAATTTGTGCACAAGGGTGTGTGTGTCCCTCAGCCCAGCCTGCACCCTCTCCAATCTGGAATCCCTAAACAGGCAGTCAGACATCCTTCTCACAATCTGGGACTGCTGGCTCCCAACCGCTCACCTGCCTGCCTGCTTGATCGCCCCCTAACCACTCCCCTGTCAGCCTGATCGCCCCCTAACTGCTCCCCTGCCAGTCTGATCGACGCCTAACTGCTCCCCTGCTGGCCTGATTGCTCACAACTGCTCTTCCCTGCAGGCCTGCCCCCCCCAACTGCCCTCCCCTGCAGGCCTGGTCCCCCTCAACTGCCCTCCTCTGACGTGATGGCCATCTTGTGGTGGCCATCTTTCACCACATGGGGGTGGCCATCTTGTGTGTTGGAGTGATGGTCAATTTCCATATTACCTCTTTATTATATAGGATATTTCCTATATAATAAAAGCCTAATATGCTAAGTGTCTGGTCATCCATCCAACCAATCAAAGCATAATATGCTAATGATATGCTAAGGCCGCTCAACCGCTCGCTATTACATGCACTGACCACCATGGGGCAGACACTTCAACCAGTAGGTTAGCTTGCTGCTTGAGTCCAGCCAATCGGTACTGAGCAAGATAGGCCAGACATGCCCTGGAGCCCTCCCATGGTTCCTCCCCAGCTGGCCAAACTCCTGCATCCCTCCCCAGTCCTGATCGTGCACTGGTGGGGTCCTTCAGTCTGACCTGTGCCCTCTCACAATCCGGGACCCCTCAGGGAATGTCGGAGAGCAAGTTTCGGCCCAATCTCGCAAGCCTGGCTGAGGGACCCCACTGGTGCAAAAATTTAAGCACCAGGCCTCTAGTATCTTATATAATAAAAGAGAAACATTGTAATTAACCATATCTGTGCTACCCTTCCCATTGGCTAATCAGGGCAAAAGGCAAATTAACTGCCAACCAAGATGGAGGCCGGCAGCCAGGCAGCTGAAGTGTACAGGAGGCTTGCTTTCTCCAGTGATGGAGGAAGCCAAGGTTCCCCGCCTGCGCTGCTGGTCTCTGAGCTTGCACTCTAAGAAACAATGTTGCAAATATAGAAGCTAAACAATCCCCATGCTTTCAGCCAGGCAGCCAAGCTGGAGTTGCAACAGAGTTTCAATTATAGAACCCAAACACACCAGATCCCTGCTTTCAGCAGCCGAGGTCTCAGAGCTGGAGCCGAGCCTCAGAGCTAAAGCTGGCTCTCAGTTCCAGTGACAGCCATAGAAGGTAAATAAATCCCAGAATAAAAAAAAAAAAGAAAAAAAGGAGAGGTTGGGAGCTTCAGTCACCCGCCAGCCTGAAAACGGCCCTCAGCCCCTCATCCAGGCTAGCCAGGCACCCCAGTGGGGACGCCCACCCTGAAGGGGTTGTGACCAGCTTCAAACAGCCAACATCCCCTCACCCAGGTTGGCCAGGCACCCAAGCGGGACCCCCACCCTGATCCAGGACACCCTTCAGGGAAAACCAGCCGGCCCCCACCAGTGCACCAGGCCTCTATCCTATATAGTAAAAGGGTAATATGCCTCCCAGCACCTGGATCAGAGGACCCGCGAAGCCTTCCAGCACCGGGATCAATGGAGCAGCGAGGCCTCACTGCCCCGGTGTCAAGCGGAGCTGTGGGGCCTCCCAGCACTGGGATCAGTAGAGCCGCGAGGTCTCCTGGCCCCTGGAGCAGCGTGATGGGGCAGCGCCCAAACCCCCTGATTGCCCTGTGGCTCTGTGTGTGACAGGGGGCGGGGCCACAACCTCCCTATCCGCCCTGCTCTGTTCATGACAGGGGAAGGCGCTCCAACCCCCTGATCGGCCCTACTCTGTGCCTGATAGGGTGAAGCTCCCCAACCCCTTGATTGGCCTTGTTCTGTGGGTGATAGGGGGCAGCTCCCCAACCTCCTGATCTGCCCTGCTCTGTGTGTGACAGGGGGCAGTGCCCCAACTCCCCTATCGGCCCTACTCTGTGAGTGACAGGGGGGAGGTCCCCAAACCCCGGATGGGTCCTGCTCTGTGTGTGACAGGGGGGAGCTCCCCAACCCCCTGATGGTCCCTGCCTTGTGCGTGACAGGGGGGAGCTCCTCAACCCCCCTGATGAGCCCTGCTCTGCGTGTGATAGGGGGCAGTGCCCCAACCCCCGGATCAGCCCTGCTCTGTGTGTGACAGGGGGTGGCCCTGCAACCTCCCCATCGACCCTGCCTTGAGTGTGACAGGGGGAAGTGCCCCAACCCCCGAATCGGCCCTACCCTGAGTGTGACTGGGGGTGGCATCGCAACCTCCGAATCCGCCCTGCTCTGTGCATGACAGGGGGCGGTGCCCCAACTCCCCAATTGGCCCTGCTCTGAGCCCAACCAGGGGCTGCCCCTAGGGATTGGGCCTGCCCTCTGCCACCCAGAAGCAGGCCTAAGCCAGCAGGTCATTATCTCCCGAGGGGTCCCAGACTGTGAGAGGGCACAAGTGGGGCTGAGGGACACCCACCCTGCCAGTGCACAAATTTTTGTGCACTGGGCCTCTAGTATATATATAATATGTGAATCATCCTATATAATGAAGAGGTAATATGCAAATTAACTCTCATGACCTCACAAGATGGCTGCCTATGACCTGGCTGGCAGGGGGGTTAGTGAGGGACAACCAAACGACTAAACAGCAGGCTGCATGGGGTGACCAGGCTGGCAGGGGTTCCGTGAGGGGGGACTAGGCTGGCAGAGGGGCCAGTTGGGGGCAACCAGGCCAGCAGGGTGGCAGTTGGGGGTGACCAGGCCAGCAGGGGGGCAATTAGGGGCAACGAGGCCAGTAGGGGGGGCATTTAGAGGAGACCAGGCTGGCAGGGGGGGCAGTTTTGGGCAACCAGGCTGGTGGGGGGCCAGGAAGGGGTGACCAGGCTGGTGGGGGTACAGTTAGGAGTGACCAGGCATGCAGGGAGGGGGCAGTAGTGGGCAACCTGGCTGGCAGCCGGAGGCAGTTAGGGGTGACCATACTGGAAGGGGGCACAGTTAGGGGCAATCAGGCTGGCATACAGAGTCAGTGAGGGGCGATCAGGCTGGCATGCAGAGGCAGTGAGGGGCGATCAGGCTGGCAGGGGGGAGAGCAGTTAGGTGCAACCGGGCAGGCAGGTGAGCAATTAGGAGCCAGCGGTCCAGGATTGTGAGAGGGATGTCCAACTGCTGGTTTAGGCCCGATCCTGGCAGTCAGACATCCCTCAAGGAGTTCCGGATTGGAGAGGGTGCAGGCTGGGCTGAAGAACCCCCCCCCCCCCACCATGCCACAAATTTCCTGCATCAGGCCACTAGTTATTATATAGACTTCTGTAGTAAGTCATTTGTTGAAGGACAATTAGGTAGCTTTCATATCTTGGCTGATGTAAATATGATGTAATGACCACAGGAGTTCAGATATCTCTTCAAGATCTTGTTTTATTGTTTGTTTACTTTATTTTATGTTGAGAATATTACAGATGTCCCCCACTCATTGCCTTTTTATAGGAGTGGTTAGAAAGTACAAGGAAAAAGTTCTTAAATGTATCTCTGGCATTGAAGTAGTTAGTTGCCTTTAATAGGTTTAGCAAACACTTAAGTTAGCTCTGTTTGATTCTGGAAGACAGCTATAATGGTAGGGTTAATAACTTAAGGAGTGAAAAACTAAGCATACATAAGTAAAATATAAATTAGGAGGTGGTAATGGAAACAATTAAAATCTGCAAATTGATTCACTTAAGACTGGACTATAGAGGAGGAAAGTGTAACGACACGGGCAGGACATAGCAGTTCTTGGACATATACAGGGTGTCCTAAAAATGCATATGCAGACTTTGAATAATTATAAAGGCAGTGCTTATTAAAATATATCTTATTTTCAAAATTGAGCCATCAGCTTTTAAAGTGTGTATGCATTTTGCGGGAATATCCTCTATTATGTTAGGAGTGACAGTTTTAACCTCCCAATTAAAACAAAACAAAAAGATAAAAATTATAGCTTCCTAATTGTGTGTGTGTTTAAACTAATTGGTCCTACTATTCTGCCTATTTATCTTTGGGTTTTCCCTAATCTTCTAAAGACCAGTGAAAATCAAGATGAGATCTTAAAAACCTATTTTGCAAATCTGGATTCCCTTTCATTGTATGTAAGGTTTTAAGGTTTTATCACCCCTCTGCTTCTATAATCTTCCTTTCCTCATATTTACCTGAATCCAATACAGTATTGGATTTATGCAGGCTTCCTCATTTATGTACCCTTCACACTAAGCAATGTGTGGGATACAGCCGGAGTTCCATAAATGCATGAGGATTACCCACTCTTAGGTTTACGCTCCATGTTTTTTGCTCAAGTAATTCAGTCCCTGTGACACTGATCCCGCAGTGGAAACAAAGACTGGTTTTTAGAGGTGTTAGCATTTGGAAGCTTCGAAAGTTAGAGTTTCCTTTAAGGAGACAGCCTTCCCTTAAAATGCTACATATTTTGTATTCACTTTATAACCATTTTCTAGGTTGATATCTAAGTTAGTATCGGGTCCATTGGAAAAGACTATACTTCACTCTTCCGCACTGGGAATGATCTTCAGTTTAGTGAGCTTTCAGGGTGACATTTAGATGGAACTTTTAGAAATATATCACTTCCTCAGGAAAGGACTGCACCGCATAACAGATTTATAGAGCTGGAAGCCTATCATGCAGAGCTGTAGATTATTACTGTCGACCAATGAGACTAGAGACTAGCCTCCCCGCCCCCCCCCCCGCCGTCCCTAATATTCACCAAATGTCCTTTGTCTTGTCTTTTTGAAATAACAATTCAATTTGATGTTCCTGTCTGCAAATTCAGATTCTTCTTTATTCTAAATCATTTTTTGCAGTTTTTGTTCCCAATGTCATACCTTACACAAATGATTTTGCTTTAGCTATATTTGTCTGGAATGATAGATTTCATAGCAAAGCATAAATGTAGACAGGTAGCTAAAAATTCAGTAAAATAAATCATTGCATTTACCATGTGTTTGTGAAGGGATATGATTGAAAAGGAAACGTGTGAGGTAGAAAAGTAAATCTCATAAGATTATTTTATGAGGGAAGTATTAAAAGTTCAGAATTGTACAGAACTTTTTTTTAAGGGAAGACAGATCCTGTAGCCATCGTTAGTCAGTGTACTTAGAGCTTCTAATAGTTCATACTATAAGTGTAACATTGCCTTTTTGCATAAAGCACCTCATTTATAATTATAAAATGTATTGCAATCTACTTGTTGAACTTGTTAGAGAGTATTACATATAAAATATCACAGATGAAAAAGCAGCAACACTTTTATATTGCATATGATTAAAACATCACCATATCAAAATATTTAGGTGTGTTTTCCAAAAATGATAAGCTAAAAACAAATTTTCTTACAAGACCATGTGATTTGAATAGTTTAATATTATCAATAACCATGACTATAAATCCTTTCCCTGAACTTATATTTGGAAAACCGCCTTTGGGACAGTTATTAGTAATCATATCCATGCTATATATTCATTCATATGTAAATAAAATAGCTTTTGTTTTTCTCAGAGTCAAATATATTTTTGTGTACATGAGAAATAGAGAAAAACTCTATGGATATTATTTTACTATATACACACAGTGCGGGAACAAATGAGCATAATATAGCCATAGCCTTAACAGATAACTTAATTTTCAGTATAAGATAAAACTTTTCTTTTGTTGAAGTTCTCTAAGTTTTATAAAATTATACAAGAGTGATTTATTTTTATTAGCAACTAAAGGCCCAGTGCATGAAAATCATGCACTGGGGGGGGGGGAGGGTTAGGGTTTAGCCCTCAGCCCAGCCTACACCCCCTCCAATCTCCAATCCATAGGGATCAGGCCTAAAACGGCAGTTGGACATCCCTCTCACAATCCAGGACTGCTGGCTCCTAACCGCTCACCTGCCTGCCTACATGATTGCCCCCTAACTGCTCCCCTGCAGATCTGATCACCCCGTAATTGCTCCCCTGCTGGCCTGATTGACACCTAACTGCTCTCCTGCTGGCCCAATCACCCCCAACTGCCCTCTCCTACCGGCCCAATTGCTCCCACTGCCCTCCCCTGCAGGCCTGGTTGCCCCCCACTGCCCTCCCCTGCTGGCCATATTCTGACAATGTGGGGGCAGCCATCTTGTGACAATGTGGGGATGGTCATCTTTTGACAACATGGATGTAGCCATCTTGTGATGATGTAGGGGTGGCCATCTTGTGACAACATGGGGTGGCCATCTTGTGATGATGTGAGGACATGAGGGTCAATTTGCATATTACCTCTTTATTATTTAGGATGAACATTTTGGTTTGAATTCTGTTTTCTGGAAAAAAAAATTGGCTTCCCAGAACGTGGTTAGCTTGAGGCTGGCATCTATTCTGGCTGTCACCGAACATTGTCATCCCCATTAACAGGAAGCATAAGTAAAATTTGACTTCTCCTGGCTAATTTGGGTCCCTCTACAACTTTAAATAGCAACTCCAAGATTTTTGCTTAAATTGTCACATCACTTTATTTTGTGCATTAGATTCCACATATGAGTGAGGTCATGTGTCATATCACCATAGATTTTGACTAGTTCAATTTTTTCAAGTCAGGAATAGGCATCTCTCTTTTATGGTTGTTAGATGAAACATAATTAAAAGATCTTGTTTATGATTCCTAGCTTGGGAAACTGATTTATTATGAACAGAGAATAAAAAATCTTCAACTTTGCTGTCTCATGAGCATTCCTGTCCCCACCATGGAGTTTGATTTAATGTGTCCCTATCTTGTCCATAATCTAATGTTTCAATACCAGAACTTCTAGCACAATGTTCTTGCTACAGTTTTACCCAAGGACAGGATTATTAGAAAAATTCATGATATTTGAGGGCTGAATTCCTGCTAGCATGATTTGCAGCCACCTAGAAAAGGCCATGGTTATTTTTTATTTTATTCTCGTTTACAAAGTCATCAAACTTCAAAATCAAGGTGACTATACATGAAAATCCTCATCAACATATTAAGTCAAACTTTAAAAATTTATCATTATTGATTGCTGCTAAGGCTAGTTTTATGAACTTGAATTGTTCTACTGAATAAATTCAGATAAAGTGTATATTTCCTTTTAACACCTTCATCCTACCTCTTAAGTCCATCAACCAATTTAATAAGTAAGCAATGTATTATATTTCCATCTGAATTTTCTATATTTCTTTAAGGATAGCCTCATTGTTCACATTTGGATTTTTTTTTTAAAAAAAAAAAACAACTTTATTTTTAAATGAGTCTGTAGTCATTGTTCTCTATGTGACTAATTTTGAAAACATAAATAAAATAGGTTATTGTTTGCCTATATTTTCCATATTTAACTCAGAATTAATATTTAACAGATTCATTTAATACTAAAGGTATGCTCTGATAAAATTTGTAACAACATCTCTTTATTTAGATGATCTATATGCCCCCAAATTTTAAATATACAATCTGAAGCATCAAAAATGTTTCCCTAGACAAAATAAAATCACACTGAAGAATTGTATTTGTTCTCTATAGATGCTGTAACTATCACTAGTGGCTTAGTGGTTAAAAAAAATCCCGAAGATCTATGCCCTCCCAGTTCTATAGGTTAGATGTCCAATACGGGGCTCACTGAGCTAGAATAAAGGAATGAGCGGGGCTGCACTTCTATATTGTCCAGTTATGAGACACCACCCATTCCTGGCCCATGGCCCTGGATTATCTTCAAAGCCAGCAACATTGCATCTTTCTGTATCTTTCTTTGTGGTCACATCTCTCTCCGACTCTTACTCAGCTCCTCCATTCCATTTTTAAGGATTCTTGTGATTTCCTTGGACATACGAAGATAATTTGAGATTATCTTCCCATTTTGAGGTCAACTGAGAAGATTATCTCAAATCATCTCTTTCTCTTTGGTCATGTCATCCTACACAGTCACAGGTTTTAGGATTAAGATTAGGATTAAGGACATCACATTGTATGGGGAAGGGGAGGTCATAGCCTTATTCTGACTATAACTAGAATGGAGCCAAATTTTACAATAAAACTTGAAAAGCCTGTTCTTTTTGATGCAATAGTAAAATTAAAATATTAATAAAATAATCAAAACCAGCTCTAAAATAGGTGGAAAATAAAATTTAACTTAAAATATTTAAGTTGAAGCACAATTTTCCATCAGAAACTCTAACAGTATTTATTGTGTCACACTAATTCATTAATGTTATCCCAAAGGAATGATAGGAATAAGAGTAACTAAAATGTTTCAGAACATTAGTGAAATATGTACCAGGTTTTGTCAATTAGAAATAAGTAACTTTAAACCCGAGCTTCTTTCTTTTTCTACCAGGGAGGTGGTATTCATGTGAAGGAGGATTCAAAGATGGCTATTATACAATACTCAGCCTTACCAGGCATTCTTTATTAAAACTACTAGAGGCTGGCGCACAAAAATTTGTGCACTTGGGAAGGGGTCCCTCAGCCTGGCCTGTGCCCTCTCGCATCTGGGACCCCTCAGGGGATGGCCACCTACTGTCTTAGGACCGCTCCCTGGGGGATTGGGCATAAGCTGGCAATCAGGCATCCCTCTGGCAGCCCAGGAGCCCTTGGGGGATGTTCACTTGCCAGCGGGGAGTAGAACTAAGCTGCAGTCTGACATCCTTAGTGCTGCTGAGGAGGCAAAAGAGGCTTCCACCACCACTGCTATACTGGCAGCCATCAGCCTGGTTTGTGGGTGAGCAGAGCTCCCCCAAGTGGGAGTGCACTGACCACAGGGGGCAGCTCCTGCATTGAGCATCTGCCCCCTTGTGGTCAGTGTGTGTCACAGTGACCAGTCATTCCCAGTGGTTCTGCTGTTAGGGTCAATTTGGGTATTACCCTTTTATTATATAGGATAGAGGCCTGGTGCATGAGTGGGGGCTGGCTGGTTTTCCCTGAAGGGTGTCCCGGATCAAGGTGGGGGTCCTGCTGGGGTGCCTGGCCAGCCTGGGTGAGGGGCTGATGGCTGTTTGCAGGCTGGCCAAACCCCCTTTAGGGTGGGGGGTCCCCACTGAGGTGCCTGGCCAGACTGGGTGAGGGGCTGAGGGCCGTTTTCAGGCTGGCCAAGCCCCCCAGCCATGGAAGCTCCCAGCCTCTCCCTTTTTTCTTTTTTTTTCTTTTTTATTCTGGGATTTATTTACCTTCGATAATTGAAACTTTGTTGCCTTCAGTGGAGCTCAGCCCCGTGGCAGGCTCCCTCCAGCTCTGTGGCCACGGCTGGCTGAAAGCAGGTATCTGAGGTTTATTTATCTTCTATAATTGAAACTTTGTTGCCTTCAATGGAGCTCAGAGCCAGCCAGGAAGCTTGGCTTCCTCCATCACTGGAGCAACCAAGCCTCCTGCTCTCTCCAGCTCCGTGGTTGCAGGCTGCCATCTTGATTGGGTTAATTTGCATATAGTCACTCTGTTTGGCTGGTGGGTGTGGCTTAAGGCATAGCAAAGGTATGGCCAATTTGCATGTTTGTCTTTTATTAGATTAGATGATTAGCAGCATATACTTATACTAGAGGCCCAGTGCACAAAATTCATGCATGGAGGGGTGTCCCTCATCCCTGCCTGAGTCCTGTCATAATCCAGGACCCCTCAGGGGATGTCGGGCCTAACCTGGCAGTAGGACATCCCTCTCACAACCTGGGATGCTGCATGCACCAGTGACCATACTTTTCTTACAGGTGAAAGGCATCTTGCTGTTGTATGGGCAGCTACATATTTTTGCCCTGATTATAAAAAGTTGTACATAACATCCTTCTGAGGCAGTAGTACCATTTACCCCATCTTATGGGTGGAAAAACTGAAGCACAGAGAAGTTAAGTAATTGGCTTTGTCAAACAGTTATAAGTGTCAGAATCAGGCTGATCACAAAATGTGCAAGCTAGAGTCCATGCATGTTATCACTACATCATCCTGTTTTTTTAATGTTAGAGTGGCCTTGCCAGGCTTTAATTTTTAAATCTAAGAGACTGCTCCCAATATATAGGGTAGGGTCCCTAGGCCTGGCCAGCGATCAGGGTCATCTGTAGGGTGACTGGCGGGTGGGGCGGTCAGGGCAACCCTGCTGGTACCCGCCTTACCTGGAGGCCTGGTGTCACCCACTGGCCGGCCCCACCCCCGATTGCTGCTGCCGGCCCTGCCCCCCAATAACTGCTACCAGTCCCCTCCCTCTTGAGCATCTGTCCCCTGGTGGTCAGTGCACGTCATAGCGACCAGTCATTCTGCTGGTCATTCCGCCGTTCGGTCAGTTTGCATATTATGGTTTTATTATGTAGGATTGCTAGCTTTGATGTCTGAAGTTAGATCCATAGATTTGTGAACCTGGAATGAACCTTTGATAATTTTTAGGTAATGCTTTATAGTCTAGACCAGTGATGGTGAACCTTTTGAGCTCGTTGTGTCAGCATTTTGAAAAACCCTAACTTAACTCTGGTACCATGTCACATATAGAAATTTTTTGATATTTGCAACCATAGTAAAACAAAGATTTATATTTTTGATATTTATTTTGTATATATAAATGCCATTTAACAAAGAAAAATCAACCTAAAAAATGAGTTCGCGTGTCACCTCTGACACGCGTGTCATAGGTTCACCATCACTGGTCTAGACTTATAGAATATGAGAGATGGAGAAACTTACCTAGGCTCATATTGGTATTATACCAAGACTAGAGTTCATGCATAGGTCCTTTATTTCTTCCCCACCTATCAATTCATACACAGATTTGGTCTCAAAAACATATAGATATTACTATATTGAGCATCTTCTTTGTTTAAATGATTTGATCATCTCATTGGGAGCTTATTTTATTTTGGGTTCTCAGTTATTCTACATAAGTTCAGTTAGTTTAGAATATATATATATATATATATATATATATATATATATATATTTAAAGGATATTATGAGATACCACAAAATTTATTTTGGTACAAAGAAGTAGGTCTGGAGGTTGTGCACCTAGAAACAGTGTCAAACCTCACCACCAGGCTGTTCTAGTGGAGAAGCATGTTTAAAACAAAATTTAACTGAGTGAATTGGCTTTTTTAAACAACTTATGAGTCAGGCAGCATTTCATCTGGCAAACAGAGAGAAACTCTGAGGGGTTGTACAAAATGGAAGGATTTTACAGAAAGAAGGGAGGAGCAAGAAAGTCATCATCAAGGAAAAATAAGTTCACTGGGGGAAGTAAGTGTTCAGGTGAGTGTTTTTCAAGGTCTGAGCTGTGGCATTCCCATCGGCTGGGCTTGGGGCACGAAAAATTTCCCTCCTCCTGCTGAAGTAATAAAAGTAATTGCACTATCCTATTTAGGAGTGCAAGATAGTCCCTTCCTGTTAGGGTCTATAATGAAATTAACTGACACTGTAAGTGATGTCTTCCTGACTTGGGTAATTGCAGAGTAGAACATGAGAGCTCTTCTACAGGTTTTCCTGACTCTAAAGGCTCTAAGGTAAATTGTTTTTCCCAGACCCAGACAAAGTATTTCAGTACAGTTAAAAAAGCATAAGCAATGTTACCCGTAAGTCTGTCAGATCAACATTATTTCTTGACCTGGAAAATAATAATTTTTCCCCCCAGATAGTAGCTTCTAGTCCACAAGTTAATGTAGTTTTAGATGGTGAAGAGGAGATGCAAAATTATAAAAATTACACTGTTTAGAAATGGGGTAAGGAGAAATTGATGCCACATGCTAATAATAATATGTGTCTGTGGCCTTTAAAAAATAATCTGAATTCAACTAAGTGATTTTCTATCCTCAAGTTAGAAATCAGTTGCTATCATTTTTTGGTTAGCATAGATTTAGTCATTCTAGAAGCCTGGTTATATTTTGTCATGTATAGGCTTATTTAAACATTGAGAATATAATTTGTAATTATGTTTATACCAGGTAATTATAAGTGTATTTTTCAAAAGGGAAATTAGTGATCTAATTTGGAATCTATGCAAAAGTTTCCAACTATCAATCATGAGCATAAAGTAACTTGCAGAGGTCCTGGGGCCTTTGAGTTACCAGGGCAAAAGTCTAAAAATAGTTGCTATTCACTGAGCCATTAGCATAGGTATTGTTTTAAGAACTCTTTGTATGCTAACTTTTCTTCTTACCAGACTTTTGAGACAGGCACCATGATTACCCAGATGAGGCAACTGAGGTATAACTTTCAAAAATCACACAGTATACTTGTGGCAGAGTGGTGAAGAATTTTACACAAACAATCTTTTTAAAATACATTTTTTTATTGATTCCAGAGAGGGAGAGGGAAAGAGAGATAGAAACATCAATAATAAGAGAGAATCATTGATCGAATGGCTGCCTTCTGTAGCCCCTACTGGGGATCGAGCCTGAAACCCCAGCATGTTCCCTGACTAGGAATTGAACCTTGACTTCCTGGTTCATTGTTTGAGGATCCATTACTGAGCCACAGCGTTCCTAACAAACAATCTTTACCCCTCTGTACACATACTACCTAATACCCTACCCTTGGGTGGGGTGGATCTGCGGGAACATATTAAGTCCAGTTATAAGGCAAGGGTACTGGGACAGTCCTTTTGTGATAACTTATATAAGATTCTTTTGTAGCAGATTAGTTCCTCCTCTCGCTTCAGAGAAGTGAGCTGCTGCATTTTGAGAGGACCCTATGGCTAGGACCTGAGGGGGGTCTGTGAGAGTTGAGAGCAGCCTCTGCTGACAGCCCACAAGGAAATGGAGGTTTGTATTCCTTCAACTTCTCGAAACTGAATTCTGTCACGAACCTAAAGGAGCTTGGGGAAGGACCCCTAGGCCCAGATGAGAACTGCAGAGCGTCTGACACCTTGATTTTAGTTTTGCAAGTCCCTGAATAGAGCGTCCAGTGAGTCACACCTGCATTCCTGACGGATGGATGCTGAGGTGATGGGTTTGGGTTGTTTGAAGCCTCTACCCTATGGGATCTCTTATGTAGAATGAGAAACTAATGTACATGATGAAGGTCACGCAACTGTCAAGGGGCTGAGGAAATAATTTTGTTCATGAAGTCTGACTACAGAGCCTCTCATTGTTCCTATTTGAATCATTGCTTCTAGGTCAGAAGAACTAGCAATAAACAAGTCCAGGAGAACTGTCACAGGCTCCTCACACACTGGGCAGGGCTGTTGAGTGATACCACTGGCATTAGAAATTGTAGCTTAATCCTGTGATGACTAAATTTAAAGGTGAATTATTGATGACTTAGATGTAATTAAATACTAAGGTATAACTAGCTCTCTCACCTTTTAAAAATAATAAGAATAATTTTCTAACCATTACCATTTGCAAATATAGGAACATCTGAATCTGGCCCTTCAATTTTAAGCAGATTTTCTTTTTATGTAAAATATAATTTTCTGGTCAGAAATAATAATACAATGTAAAAAAACACAATACTAGGTGTACCAGTTAATAATGCAGATTTTGTAATTAAAGAAAACACTATAATTTCAAGAGAAACATCAAAAGTGCTTTATTCAAAGTAATGTCCATTGCTAGCTACACATATCCCCCAACTTTCAGGTAATTTGTGGATACAGTCTCAATAGAACTTTTCTTGTTTTGAGGCAAACCATTCAGAGACCCAATTTTCCACTTCTTCGTACGTTTTGAAGTGCTGCTCAGATAGTGCATGTGCCATTGATCAGAACAAGTGGTAATCTGAAGGAGCAAGGTCTGGTGAATACAGTGGGTGGGTAATACTTCCCAGGCGAGATCTTTTAATGTGTCTTTACCTGGGTTTGAAGTGTGTGATGGTGCGTCATCATGAAGCAAAATTACTTTGCTGTGTCTTCTGGCACATTCTGGTCGTTTTATGATCAAAGCGTGGTTCAAATTGATTATTTGTTGTCAGTAGCGATCAGTATTAGCGGTTTCACCTGGTTTTAGAAGCTCATCATACACCACACCTTCCTGATCCCACCAAACACAGAGCATTGTCTTCTTTCCGAAGCGATTTGGCCTTGCAGTCGATGTTGATGGTTTACCTGGATCAACTCATGATTTTGTGTGTTTGGGATTCTCAAAATAAATCCACTTGTCATCGCCAGTCACAATTCGATGCAGAAAAGACTTTCTTTTGTGCCATTGAAGCAACATTTTATGGATGACTTTTCAGTTTTCCATTTGTCTTTCATTCAGTTGATGTGGCACCCATTTTCCTTCCTTTAAAGTCTTTCCCATTGCTTGTAAACGATCAGAAATTGTTTGCTGAGCAACGTTTTATCTTTCTGCAAATTGTTTTTGAGTTTGACACGCATGTTCATCCAATAATGCTTATAATTGTTGGTCTTCAAACTTTTTAGGTTGACCTGGACATTCTTTGTCTTTCATATTGAAATTTTCACTTTTAAAGCGTTTAAACCAGCGTTCACAAGTATCTTGAGATGGAGCATGTTCACCATAAGCTTCCCGAAGTATTCAGCAGCACTTTTCTTCAAAATACAGTAATGAATTAAAACTTCCCACAAATGCTCTTTTTTTGGCATGAAATTCGACATTTTTAAGTGTAAAAATATCTATGATGTTAACACCTTCAGCAAATTTGACATATGAAGTTTTGAAGCTTGCTGTCAATACAAAATAGCATACATATCAAATCACATATACTAGTAGATCTATGATATTTTAAAGAAAGATGTACTCATTGAAACTTAATTTTTTCAAATCTTATATCAAAAATGTTATGCCACTATCAGGTAACTATTTGCTTTTAATTTTATAAAAATTTTGTTTATTGATTTTTAGAGAGGAAGGAAGAGAAAGAGAGAGAGAGAGAGAGAGAGAGAGAGGTGTTGTTCCACTTATTTATATATTTATTGGTTGATTTTTATGTGTCCTGACTGGAGATTAAGCTATTATTACTATTTTTAAAGGTATAAAGATTTCATTGAATAATAGCATCTGTATAAAGATAATTAGCCACTAGTTTTCCCATATTCTCAATTATAAACAATACTACAGGCCCAGTGCACAACAATTTGTGCACTTTGGGGTGGGGTTCCCTCAGCCCGGCCTGTGCCCTCTCGCAGTCTGGGACCCCTTGGGGGATGTCCACCTGCTGGCTTAGGCCTGCTTCCTGGGGGATTGGGCCTAAGCTGGCACTCAGACATTCCTCTGGCAGCCTGGGAGTCGTTGGGGTATATCCACTTGCCAGCGGGGAGCAGGCCTAAGCTGCAGTCGGACATCCTTAGCACTGCTGAGGAGGCGGGAGAGGCTCCCACCACCACCGCTGTGCTGGCAGCCATCAGCCTGGCTTGTGGCTGAGCAGAGCTCCCCCTGTTGGAGCGCACTAACCACCAGGGGGCATCTC
The DNA here is from genome assembly GCF_963259705.1 of Myotis daubentonii. Lineage (NCBI taxonomy): Eukaryota > Metazoa > Chordata > Mammalia > Chiroptera > Vespertilionidae > Myotis > Myotis daubentonii. The sequence continues at coordinate 101,637,433 of NC_081842.1, read as the reverse complement.
CTGCATTGAGCGTCTGCCACCTGGTGGTCAGTGTGTGTCATAGTGACCAGTCATTCCCAGTGGTTCTGCTGTTAGGGTCAATTTGCATATTACCTTTTTGTTATATAGAATAGAGGCCTGGTGCATGGGTGGGGGCCAATTGGTTTGCTCTGAAGGGTGTCCTGGATCAGGGTGGGGGTCCCGCTGGAGTACCTGTCCAGCCTGGGTGAGGGGCTGAGGGCTGTTTTCAGGCTGGCCAAGACCACAGCAGGGTGGGGGTCCTGCTGGGGTGCCTTGCCAGCCTGGGTGAGGGGCTGAGGGCTGTTTTCAGGCTGTTCTCAGCCCCTTCAGGATCGGGGAGTCCTGCTGGCATGCCTGGCCAGCCTGCGTGAGGGGCTGATGGCCGTTTTCAGGCTGGCTATGCCCCCTGGTGACCCAAGCTCCCAGCCTCTCCTTTTTTTCTTTTTTCTTTTTTTTCTGGGATTTATTTATCTTCTATAATTGAAACTTTGTAGCCTTGAGTGGAGACGAGGGCCAGCCAGGGCAGGCAGGAAGCTTGGCTTCCTCCATCGCCAGCGGCAACCCAAGCCTACTGCTCGCTCCAGCTTCGTGGCCACTGCCATCTTAGTTGGGTTTATTTGCATACATGCTCCTGATTGGCTTGTGGGAGCAGCTTGAGTGTAGAGGAGGGATGGTTAATTTGCATGTTTCTCTTTTATTATATTGGATATCATATGTATAAAAGCATCAGAAACCTAACAAGCATCTATTTAGGGAATGAAATTTCTCTAAATAATAAGCTTTCCTTCAGCCCAACCAGAGTGGCTCAGTTGGTTGAGCATCGTCCTGGGTACCAAAAGGTTTCTGGTTAGATTCCTGGTCAGGGCACATACCTGGGTTCTGGGTTCTATCCTGTTGGGGTGTGTAGGGAGGGCAACAGGTTGATGATTGTCTCTCACATTGATTTCTCTCTCTTCCTCTCTCTCCTTTCCTCTCTCTAAGCATGTCCTCAAGTGAGGATTAAAAATAATAATAATAAGCTTTCCTTCAAAGTGATATATTTTCCATAATATGAGAGCATAAATGGAAATTATTTAACAAAGTAATATTTCGACTACATACAACTGTGATTTAATGTTAATTTTCATATGCATACAAATTTTTAATTTAAATGTATTTGTCTAAATATATGATGCATATTTGAGATTTTACTTAGACATGTTGATTCATTTGAAGAGTTACTCCAATTTTGTTTATAAATATTTTGACTAACTATTCAAGGACTAGTCTTTACAATGAAAAACAACATGTTCATCACAAGAGAGCCCAAATATGAACATTCTGTATTTTTGTGTTAGTCTGTGTTTCAACAAGTATTCTTAATAAGTGTTTTTAATTGAACTCTAAATTAGATTTAGGATTTTTTTCTTTCTTTATGCTCCTTTTGATCCTTTCTAAGATTATAGCAGCTGGGCCGAGACAGCTCAGCCAAGGATTTGAAAGCCTGAGTGAGGGCAGTGAAGGATGAAGAAATGACAAAGAGAATAAGCTGGGTTTAGGTCAGTGGTTCTCAACTTTCTGGCCCTTTAAATACAGTTCCTCATGTTGTGACTCAACCATAAAATTATTTTCATTGCTACTTCATAACCGTAGTTTTGCTACTGTTATGAATCTTAATGTAAATATCTGATATGCAGGATGGTCTTAGGTGACCTCTGTGAAAGGGTTGTTCGACTGCCAAAGGGATCACTACCCACAGGTTGAGAACCGCTGGTCTAGGTGGATCTTCCTGTGCCTGGCTGAGGCCACAGAGATATCCAGAGGTGAGCTGAGCCTTTATTTTATAGCCAGAGGTAAACAAGGTAGTGGTCACCATAGTTACAATGTTCTTGTGAGTTTCACTTGTTTTGGCAGCACTTGCTGCACCTCCCACAGCCCATTAGCTACCCAGATAAGATCTAGGGGGCGTCATATGGTTAAGCCTAATTATGCTAAGAGGACTGTGCCCTCTAAGCTGTGACTTTGTGGCTGTGCCAACAGGTCAGTCCGAGGCTTAACCCTATAGTCACGCCCTGCAAACAGCCTTTATAGAAGACACAATTTATCATCTAGCTTTTATACAAATGTGACATAATCTTATATTTCTGCCACTGGATTTTATCATGTTAATAAACCATTGCAATATTCATAGAATGACATGGTGAATCATATGTATCATACCATACAAGAAATAGCATGACATACCAATAAATCACTTTATTTTAGAGTGTTGAAATTATTATTTGCCAACTTGTGTCAAAATAATGCGTCAGCATATAGGCTCTTAAATCTATAGTCTTGCACAAGTTTGTACTTTGAATGGTTAATGCAGATGGAAACTCAAAATGACTTAATTATTTTATAACATTTTATCAAAGTAAATTTATTTAATTGTACAAAATATTAAATGTCAACATCAAATAATTATTTCCAATAAATAATTATTTTAAGAGTAATACAATTAACGTAAGACTAATAAAACTTTGTATAGATCTCTGATGAATCTTTTTCCTGTTAGCAAGAATGTAGTGGGAGAAAATTCTCTTTTTATAATTAACATCCACAAAAATACAGAAATATGGCTTAATTTTTTATATAGATAAGAAATTATATTATCAGGTTCACTTGTTAAGGAATGTAATTGGACTGCCTAAGAAGTAATATAATAAATTGGATTTTCAGACACTTATTTCAGTTTTGCTTCATACTAAATTCTTTTTTGCTGATTTAATATTTTATGTAAATACCAAAAATAATCATATGATCAATCAAGTTAGCCTAAATGGTAGCAAGATCTCCTCGAGTCCAACTGCTATTATTTGGCTGTGTAGTTGAGGGCAAAAATTTATTTTAATCTCTCTTTTTGCTTTAAAATATTTCTTCACAAAATTTTCTGAATCAAAGACACTTTCATTATGGATTAAATATCTTTGTCGCCTCAATATTTATATGTTGAAATTCTACCTAGAAATGTGTATTACGGAGCAGGATGTTTGGAAGATAATTAAGTCATGAGGGTGGACCTTCAGGACTGGTATTAGTGTCCTTATAAAAGAGGCTACTGAGATCTCTCTTGCATTTCTTCTGCTGTGTGAGGATACAATGAGAGGTCAGCAACCAGCAGAGCAGAAGAGGACTCTCAGAAATGGGTCATGCTGGCACCCTGAACTTCCATGCTCAAGAACTGTGAGAAATAAACTTACGTTGTTTATAAGCCAATCAATCTATAGTATTTTGTTATAGCATCCCGAACCGACTGACACACTTCCCAAGGCTATCTCCAACTTACAATGTCAGCATGACTCTAGGATACCCAACGTGTGTGGCTGTAACTGGAAGCTCATGGCAGTAGTTGAGTATGGTGATTAATGGCATGGATCCTCTAATTAGTGTTTTTGGTTTGAATCCCAGAATTGCCACAAATCAGAAATGTGACTAAAGGCAAGTTATCTGTTATATAGCATCTCAATCGCTTCCTTTTTATTAAAAATGAAGATAATGCATAGTATAGTACAGCTCATAGATTTGTTGGGGGGGTTAAGTTAATTAATGTTAGGACCAGAGGACAATTAGAACAAGGCCTGCAATTAGAACAATGCCTGCATAATAAACATCATTAAGTAGTAGTTATCATTCATAATCATAATAGAGAGCAAGAAGAATCTGTTTTACTGAAAACATGGTCAAGTTTGACAACCAAATTTAATCAAATGACTTAGGAATGTCTTAGTTCTTTGCTTTTCCTAGCAGTAAAGCAAGCTAGAGCCTTGGAATTACTGCAAAGAATGGTGGTTTATTTTAAAGACCCATAAGTACTTTAGGTTACATACAATTTACATAAATTTTTTCTTTAAATTCTTCTTTATCTGGTAATGTTTAATTGCACTTGGTATTAGAGCAAAAGCTCTGCCTATATCAGCATATAGTCTCTTAATCATATATATAATCAGCATACAGTCTCTTAATACCATAATTGAATATTATTTAAGCACACAATATTTTAGGACTTTTACACTTAGGTAAGTTCAGAATTTCCAAAGAACTGAAAAGCCAATGTTCTGGGTTAAGCTCTAAACTCATATTTTTTAAAATTTATTTAATAAACATAATGAGCATCTATTATGTGACAGACACTGATTTAGATGTTAGAAATACAACACTTAACAATAGACAAAAATCCTTGTCTTTTTAGAACCTATCTTCTAGTGTAGTAAGACAGTCATGAACTAAGTAAAACACATAATATGTCATATGGCATAAGTGCTAAGGGGAAAATATTTATATCTATATAGATGATGATATAGATCTAGACTCTAGAGATAGAGATAGAGATAGATAGAGATAGAGATAGAGATAGAGATAGAGATAGAGATAGAGATAGAGATAGAGATAGAGATAGATAGAGATAGATAGCAGAGGGATACAGGTTGCAATATTAAATATTATGGACAGGGAAGGAGTCACTAAGAGTGATAGTCAAGGAAAAACCCAGAGTAAAAGAAAGGACAGGTCATGCAACATACCGCAGTGATTTAGAGCACACCTTTGCATGTAGGAAATCTACAGGAGCCTGATGTGCATGTGGAAGAGCAAGGAGTTCTGTATAACCAGGCTGCAGTGAGCCAGAGGGACAGTGAGAATAGAAGGAAGTAAAGAGATAATGGAGCCAAGTTATGCAGTGCCTTATAGGCCTTTACTTTGTAAAATATGTACTTATTGATTTTAAAGAGAGAAAAAGGGAAAGAGAGAGAGAGAGAGAGAGAGGGAGAGAGAGAGAGAGAGAGAGAGAGAGAGAGAGAGAGAGAGAGAGAGAGAGAGAGAGAAAGAGAGAGATGAGAGGGAAACATAGATCACTTGCCTCCTGCACACCTCCTACTGGGGATTGAGCCAGTAACCTGGGCATGGGCCCTGAATCCAACCAGGGACTTCTTGCTGCATGGGATGATGCTTAATCCACTGAGTCACACCGACTGGGCTCAGGCTTTTACTTTGAAAGAAATGGAAGGCCACTGAAGGGTTTTTAACTAGACATGTATCATGGCTTATATCATAAAGGATCACTCTGGCTGCTAAGAGTCTGTGAGAGTCCAAGGTTTGTTCATAGGAAACACCAAGCCTTCTACTTATGGGCTAGATCCTGTCATCTCTCACCTAACTCAGAGACATTATTCCACCAACTTTTCCCTTTTTTATGCATCATCAATTCTCCTCTTTTTTAAATCTTTATTGTTTTTTTACAGAGAGGAAGGGAGAGGGATAGAGAATTAGAAACATCGATGAGAGAGAAACATCGATCAGCCGCCTCCTGCACAACCCCTACTGGGGATGTGCCTGCAACCAAGGTACATGCCCTTAACCAGAATTGAACCTGGTACCTTTCAGTCCACAGGCCAGCACTTTATCCACTGAGCCAAACCGGTTAGAGCTCTCCTCTTTTTAATTAATTTTTTTCATATAAAACATGCTACAATTATTCTTCTTTTAAAACAGAACACCTTTCCAAATCACCCAACCCTCTTGTGGTTATTACCTCCTTCTCTTATCCCCAGAACAAAAGTGCAGTAATAGTCTATACACATTGTTTCCAAATCACCATTGTTTCCATATCCTTTCTCTATAGTTTTTTGAGGTTCCACTTCAATTTGTCTTCTCCTTTGCTACTTCACAAAATTCGTTTTCTCCAAGAATAGCATTAACTTCTGTATTCTTCAACTCTCAATCCTTTTCTTAATGTTTGACTTGGGTAATCATTTACTTTTCCTTTAAACATTATCTTTGCCCTGGCTGGTGTGCTCAGTGGTTAGAGAGTAGGCCTGCCCACCAAAGGGTCTTTGGTTTGATTCCCATCAAGAGCACATACCTGGGTTGTGGGTTCATTCCCCACTCCGGTCGGGGCATGTGCAGGAGGCAACCAATTGATGTGTCTCTCTTACATTGATGTCTCTCTCTCCCTCGCTCTCTCTCTTGCTCCCTCCCTCCCTCCCTCCCATTCTCTCTGAAAAAATATTCTCAGGTGAGTATTAACAAAAAAAACAACAACACATATTATCTTCAATTGGATTCCAGGACAGTATATTCTTGTATGTTCTTGGTTCTAGCTACCAAATTAACTGCTGCCTCTTCAGCTTCTTTGCTGATCCCCCGTCTTCCTGGTTTCTAAATTGCAGCACAACAGATCTAAATTCTGACCCTATTTCCTCTATTGAAACTCAAGTTTTTATCTCCAGCCTTCATTGCTCCACTGAATTCCAGAATTGTATATTCAACTATAAGGTTGATATTTCTATTTGAAATCTAATAAGTAACTAAAAATTATTATTTGTAAAATTGATCCTCTGATCTCCCCCCAAAACTGGTACTCCTACAATTTTGCCCTCTTTATTAAATGAATTTTATTAATTGGTTATTTAAACCCAAATCCATCGAGTCATCCTTAACTGTTATTTGTACAGTGGGGCCTTGACGTATGAGTTTAATTCGTTCTGAGACCGAGCTCGTTAAGGAGCTCGTTAAGGAGCTCATTAACTCAAATTACTCTGTCAACTCAATGCAAAAAATCGGCTGAGAGACAGCTGGTATCTCAAAAAACTCATTAGTCGGGACACTCGTAAGTCAAGGCGCCACTGTATTTTGTCCCAAACTCAATCCATCATGAAATCCTTCAGATCTACTTTTAAATTGAATATAAAATGAAGTCATCGCATGCTGATACTACACTGGTGCAAGCCACCATTGGAATGCAATGGGATATTGTCATAGTCTTCTTTTACTTGAGTCTCTTAATCAAGAGCAGAGGAATCTAGATAGGTTTATGGCTAGTTTTTTCTTTCTGAAATGATTATTATAATTATATGGGTCTTATATAATTAACTTGTAAATTATGCCATCTCATTGAAAGTACCTGTACTATGTTCTTTATGGCTCTTAAAACAATCTGAAATCTTAAGAAACATTTCTTAATATGGATGATTCTCAATGGTGAGCTCTAACTCAAGAACAAAGGACAAATTCAGATGTGTTAGCTAACAGAATGTCTCAGCTAAATTCACAGAGAAGAGAGCTATAGCTTTATTTGGATATAGAATTCTTTGAGAATCTTAATGTGACAAAAGCAGTTGGATTCTGAATAAAGAAAACTTTGTAAGTATCTCAGTCATCCACCAAATTAAGTGTTGCATCCCCTGAGTCAAAGGCAGCATAATGGTTTATAATTTCTACATTGCTAAAATTTTTAATTTGGTCATAACATTTAACTGGTTTTCATTCATAATTGCATTTTTAGGACATGCAATTTGGTGATAATACTTTAATCCATTCAAAATATTCAGATTCTAATAATTCACTATTATTATTTCAAGTTGTTTCATCATAAATGTTTTCTTAAGATCTCAAATTTGTCAAAATTTTTTCTTTAGGTTCTCATAAAACACTTTTGTAATTGGAATTCCCCCATCATTTTTAAAGATAAATGGAAGAACTTTGAAACTAATTTGACCTCTTTGCTGCTTTGGCATCCTATTCAATTACTACCGACTTTCCTACAAAAGCCATTATCTCATTAGTAACTATCTCACTTATAATATAGTACTATAAAATATTATGAACTAGTTAGGTTATCTGGCTTTATGCTCTGTAATTGCACTTTTTAATCGATATTTCAATTGGGTATGTGCTTTGTGATATCGAGAATATATTTGCATTTTTAAGTTTTCTTATTTTAGTCAAGATTTTATGTTTTTCAAATTAAAGTTCTTGCTTTGACTTATATCAGCCTTGTGAGCAATTTTCTAATGCAACTTTTAAGATTATAGATAAGTGAAGGAATGTTCTTGCCATTTAAATTCACTGAGTTAGAAGATATTGATAGTGACACTAGTAATAAATTATAAGATTAGTAAAAACTCCAAAATGCTTTAATAAAAATGGGACATGATATATATTTAGTGCTTATCATTTTTATCCTATATAATAAAGAGGTAATATGCAAATTGACCATCACTCCAACACACAAGATGGCCGCCCCCATGTGGACACAAGATGGCCAGCACGGGAGGGCAGTTGGGGGTGACCAGGCCTGCAGGGGAGAGCAGTTGGGAGTGGCTAGGCCTGCAGGGGAGGGCAGCTGGTGGCAACCAGGCTGGCAGGGGAGGACAGTTAGGAGTGACCAGGCTGGCAGGAGAGGGCAGTTAGGGGCAATCAGGGTGGAAGGGGAGTGGTTGGGGGGTGATAAGGCTGGGAGGCAGAAGTGGTTAGGGGAAATCAGGCAGGCAGGCAGGCGAGCAGTTGGGAGCCAGCAGTCCTGCATTATGAGAGGGATGTCCAACTGCTGGTTTAGGCCCGATCCCACTGGGCCTAAATGGGCAGTCGGACATTCCTCAAGGGGTCCCAGATTGGAGAGGGTTCAGGCTGGGCTGTGGGACACACACAGCTCCTCCCCCCCTTCCCCTCCCCCCCTTGCACAAATTTTGTGTTCCAGGCCTCTAGTTATTAATGAAAAGCTAATTTTTAAAAGTGAAAATAAACATAGACTTTTAGATTATTAATGTCAAACTGCTACCTCAGTTTTGTAGTTCAGTTTAGTTTTGTCCATTTTCTTTACACAGGAAAAAAAAAACTATTTTAGGGGACATACATCAATGTCAAAAAGTTTGTTAATAATAAACTACAGAATATATTCTCAAATCTATGTGCTACCACATTCTTTCATACTTTAAAAACCAGTGGTTTAGGACTTAAAAAAAATTGTTGTTTCTCAAATCACTTGAGGTTTATTCATGCACATTATGTTTTAGCATTCTAGGGTGTTTCTGTGGATTTAAAGATTGGAATGCTCTATAATACTACAATCTCAGAAAGTTTTTCTTGGCTTTTAAATCTAATCTCTGTAGCTGAATAATGGTCTTTCTTAGATTTTCCTTGGGGCACATCAAATATAAAGAAAAAATGATTTAAAATATTGTGTAAGAAACTTTTTCATTTCTACCCTATTTGTTTCAAAAGATAGCTAATACCTCATTTCTCAGTTGATTTTCTTTTTATGTTAGGCTTTATATAAAACAAAACTTAGAGCTATATTAACCAGTTTATTCAGTAATATGTTTATGATTCAATAATATGTTTATTCAATAATATGTAATATGATTATACTCTAATCATTTTTATTAATAAAGAAAGAAGACAACTTAGAAATTTGTACCATAACCTAGGAATTCTATAAATTTCTATTAAATAGGTATCTAAAATCTAGACTAAATTAGTTTTATTTTTGTAAACCCTGGTATCGGAAAACTTCAAATTATGTTTTAAACTGTTATTCTGAAAATCCATAATAATAAAAGTGTAATATGCTAATCAGACCTGACATCCTTCCAGACGACCTTTTGGATGAAGCCACAGCAGCAGGGGCTGAGGCAGAGGCGGTGGTGACCGGGGCCAAACCCCTTGCATAAGTTTCATGCATCGAGCCTCTTAAAATAAAAAACAATATAATTCTTAGGATATATATTAAGAATCCAGAAAAACCAATCATAAAGAATATATGTACCCCACTGTTTATAGCAGCATTATTTACAATAGCCAATACCTTGAAATAGACCAAGTGTCCATCAGTAGTTAAGTGGATAAAAAAGTTGTGGTACATTTACAACAATAGAATACTATGCAATTGTAAAAACAGAATGATATATTACCCTTTGAGACAACATGGAGGGACCTGGAGAATATTATGTTAAGCAAAAGAAGCCAGTCAGCGAAAGACAAATACCATATGATCTCATTAATATGTGAAATATAATCCTATAAAATATAAGCCTAGGTGACGTCATGCAACATCGTCACAAGATGGCTGCTGCAATGTAGTCACAAGATGTCTTCCCCCACAGGCAAAATGTGGATGGATGGTAAAGGTCTGTGGGAGAAAGACGTCCTCTGCAGTATGAGGTAATGACTCATCACAGGGAACCAGGGTGTCTGCCTTCTGAGCTCTAACCCCAGAGCTCCCAACCCTGGATTCTGCACACACAGTTCCAGTCCAGTCTGCCCCCCCTCTGCCCGAGTCCAAGGTGAATAGTGGCACAGTAAATTTTGTCCATTGACCCTTTAAGGGGGTGCCTGCATTTCCAACCATCTTTCTCTGGTAGACAGCAACCCTGCTGCTTTTCACACCAGATCTATGGATATCTTTCTCAGTTCTGGTGCTTTGGCCTGTAGGGCCCAGCTTGGGGTTAGACCTCAGAGTTCTCAGTGGGCCCTCCCCACAGCTGAGATATCCTTCCAGAACTTCAGCTGCTGGCTGTGGGATATTGGCCACCTCTTTCACACCTCCACACTTCTTACCAGTCTCTATGCGATCTCCACTTTGTCCTTGGTTATCAGGGTTCTCTCCAGCTAGTTAATTATTCAGGATGGTTTTTCTGTGTTTTAGTTGTAATTCCAGTTTGGTCTTGGGAGCGTATCAGTGTAGCTTCCACTTACTCCCCCACCATTTTTGAATCAAGAGTAAACTGTATTCATCAGAGACTTTGTTTATTCACCACTATATCTCCATCACCCTAAGCTGTCACCGGCCTGAATTGTTTTTGAAAAATAACTGACCTATAAAGGAACTGCTTAGGGCTTTTACTAGCACAACTGCTTTTAGTCTTGACAAGCCAGCAAGTAGATACCTGTCCCTGTGGTCAAAGAAGGCTATAGTAGCCCACAGTTTGCTGTGGCTGGAATTTTAGCAAAACACAAAGAATTTGAAGTTAGAAAGAATCCTGGGATATTTTATAGCGTATGCCTCCTTTCTAAGGAGGGTGAAAGTGCTTCATTTACACATTCTAAGAAACAAAATTTAGCTTGTAATTTGAAGTATTTAACCCACATAAAGTCTTTTATGCAGGCTATAAAATTAATTTTATTACAGAAATTGCATTGCACTTAACAGCTGATGACCTTATCTTACTACAGTAATGCATTTTTCATGATAATGAAAGATTGTGTTTCAGGAGCAGGAGCCAAGAATCAGGCCTTGAATTGAAAAGTACCATATGTATTATGTGCAATCTCTGCCTTCCCAAAGAGCATATAACCTGGTGTTTCTCCGTTTATTACTGCATCTAGATGAACAGATTTAAACTCTTATTAAAAAGATACCATACATTGTCTTTTTACAACTTCACTGTTTTTAACCATTGCACTGTCAAGCTAGCCTTGGTAAATTATAACTGTTATTTTGGTCTTTTATGTAAACTCTGACATCTAAGTTGAATCTATCTTGAAGTTGGAGTATTAACTATATTTCCACTACCAGATACTTATATGTTTAATTCTGGCCATACCTAGATCCTACGATGTTTTATTTTCTGGCAGTGGAAAATAAACTACATTTTTACTTTAAAGACTTAATTTTTTTTGTATTACATTATAAATACAATATGGATAGCAACTTAAATAATTAAGCCCAAGAATGGAGTGATTATGTTTTAAATATTTTCCATTATTTATACAAAAGCAAAACATGCCACTTTAAAATCTTATGTAAGTTTAATAATATGTTTAAAAATTTTATGTTTTCAAAATTAAGATTCTTTTTGAAAAACTAAATTAATTTACTTTATATGTTTTGGGTAGTATTTTTCCTGAGTAATTATTTTAAAAATAGGTTCATTATGCTAATGACTGACTAGGAAAATCATATTTTTATGAAACACTAATATTTAGAGACTTTTATATGTAAGGAAAAATAGGTAAATATTGAAATAACATTACATTTTAATATCTAATAATAAAATGTAAGATAGAAAAAGAAATAATCAAGAAAGTTGATTGGCATGGGAGAGAATAAATTTAAATAGAAATTATTTTGAAATTAAAGAAAAATACTAGTTACCAGTTTTATTGATAATCATACTTGCTTCTCCCCCAAATAAAACAATGATCATAATTCTTCCGTTTCTGAGAATGAACCGCGAATGAAGATTTACTACTAATAACCCTTTTTTCCACCTTCACTCTCCCTTCATAGAACATTGCTTTATTTTTTGAAATTAATACTGTAAAATATGTTTTTAATTGAGATTAGAAAAGTTTTGAAAACTAAAACAACCTTCACATGATAGTATCATTACAGCCTATATTTTCATTATTGGTTCTGAGTTCGGTCATTTTCTTTTGTTAATGTGCCTGAGTTGATATTTTAAAACTGTCCTATTACATAAACCATAAAGTTATTTTATAAAAATATAAAATGTATGTATTTGAAGGATTTGAGGCATCTTTTATGTGATAGAATCCTACATTTGAGTCAGCGGTAAAATTATTGGTTTATTTAATAGCTTAACTGGTGTAATACTGTATTAAGGATTAAGAAAACAAATATTTTGGACTATGTAATTGCAATAGACAATATATTCTGAAATAACTTTGAGCTATTTTAGAGATAGGTAAATATTTTATATTTATGTTGCATATTCAATTACAGCTTTAGTCATTCTATTTGAAGAATTGTATCATATAAATGATTTTTCATTTAGAAATCATTATTTAATGATGTTCTACTATGATTAGAAATTTAGTTTGGGGAATTACATTCAATTAAATGAAACCATGAAAAATTTACATAAAATATTAGTTGATCTAAATTCAGTTTTAAAGTAAGGTCTGGCTAAGATTGCTCTCATTGACCATAAAATAAAATTTCTGAGAAACATCCTCAAAAGTGTCTTCACCAAAAACGTTGTCCTCAGGAAAATGAGATAATGGGAATAGGATCAATATATGCCTGATTATTGGCTTCAGATATTTTGCATCAGGAATTCAGTAGAGAATGAGGTCACATAGTTTGATCTTCACATAAGCATGATGTTTAAATGGTTTCTCTTTGGTATAGAAACATGACACATTTTTATTTATCATGTTCATGGTGAGATAAAATCTAACCAGAGGAAAGCACATGATTCAGCCATCAGCTAACAAGCAATTTATTGAGGACAGCTATTCTAATTGGGGTTGGCACACCTTGGCCAGAATGCTGATAAATGGAGCTCTTTTTATACATAAACAAACAAATTAATAATAAATATATAGATAAACAAAGAAACCAGCTTGTGCAAGGCTTTTAGGTGGACAGGAGGACTGGGGGCTATATCACAATAAAAGTGTCTCAGCCTTTATGGTAGAGCTTACTTTCCTAAGAACGTATCTTCTTTTTTCTTGCAAAATATGCTAATTTCTGCCATAAATGTTGGTATCATATCTACCTTGTTTTTTAATCAAATTACCATAAAATTGCTCTGAGAAGGTTCTTACAGTTTTTTATCATATATGTCTACTCACTGTCTATTCAGATGTCACATTTATAAGTGAAAGTGTTTTAAGAAGGGATATCAGTTTGCATCTTCATTACTTTACCTATTTGAGGGACAAGTTATCTGTTAAATTTCAGTTTTAAGCATCTAGAATAGATCTAAATATGCCAAGGATATGCAGGTAAGATATATATATACTCTATATGCAAACAAAGTAGAGAAAACAGGTCATTTTTGTTTCTTTGGTTTTTTGGAGTGCTGTAATTTCCACATTATAAAGTATCCTTAGAGAATATTTCTAATCCCTTGCTTTTATCAATATTACATATAATCAGCCCTAGCCAGTTTTGCTCAGTGGATAGAGCATTGACCCACAGACTGAAGGGCACTGGGTTCAATTCTGGTCAAGGGCATGTAAATTGGTTGCAGGCTCAATCCCCAGTGGGAGTTGTGCAAGAGGCAGCTGATCAATGTTTCTCTCTTATCGATGTTTCTAACTCTCTATCCCTCTCTTCCTCTCTGTAAAAATCAATAAAATATATTAAAAATATCACATATAATCATATTATTGTTCCTCTATTAATATTCTTTTAAAAATATTCTCTAATACTAGAGATATTGGTTTGTTTATGAAAAAACTAGCAATTCAGTCTGACTTATAGCTTCTCTTTAAAAACAAAGCCTTTTTAGCATTCTATGGCAGGAGAACAAGATGCATTAGCAGTCCCTTTCAAAACACTTTAAATGCAAATTCATAAGAATTATTAAAATATTGTTTTATACTTTTCATAAAATGACATATACCCATACAGATGCATTCTATAATATGTACAAGCTACTTTCTTTCTTAAGAAGATATTACTCAGATTCTTACTCAATGGAAATTAACAATCTATATTTCCAAAAGTTAATGTAGATACTTAAATTTTACTCCAGCTCTGCTTCTTAATAGATATATGAATGGTCACATAACCAAACTTTTTATTCTGTTTATTCTTTAAGTGGGGACAACTATGCCTCAACAAAGAGATTTAGAAACAGTAATATTTGATTCTATGAGCTAAGTTCTACCTCATAAAGTTGTGATGAATAAATTGTGGTAGCAATAATAATAATTAATTAGTAATAATTATTATTGGTAACTATTTGTTTAGTATAGCCATATGCCTGAATACTTACCCTGGAATTGAATGAAAATAAAAATCCATCTACATTTCAGAGGCAGAAACGAATTGAGTATTTTAGGCATGCTTCTTCTCCACTCACCCATACACAAATGTGTCATCAGGAAACAACCCAGATCTGAGGCTGCTGGACCTTTAGGTGCTTCTTTTCACAGGTCTTATTCTCATTATCCCAACTTTGCTGCCACAGAATAGAAAATGGTACCATGGTGAGAACACATGCACACACATACACACACAGATACACCACCCCACCCCCACATACACACCAGAAAACTAAAAGAAAATATAAAAGAAAACCTCAAGAATAATAACAACAAAACTCAAATGGAGAGAAATACCGATGCATATAAAGCACACTTTACTTTTCTAATACAATTAGAACCAAGCCACCAGTTTTTGGATTTGGCAAAGATAACTGAGCTAGTTTCTTTATCCCAAGCTAATTAATTTGGTTAATGAATATATATCAATTTTATTAACTTATCTAACCTTGTACCATATGCTCAAGTAAGTTAAAGCTGGCCATACTCTAAAAGTATACTGATGTAAAAAATAAACAATTTGAATCCATTGTGTTACATACCATGACAAAGTAGGTGTAACAGATGGTGTGACTATTGTCACCACTAGAAGTTACGGAAGTCTGACCAGAGAGGGTGAGTTAATGAAGGTCCTTGAATGTTACACAGATGTTTAATAAGCAGGAGGGTTGAAAGCTGCATTTAGATAAAAAAACAAAAACAAACAAACAAACAAACAAAAACCACAAATCAGCTGTGGAAAGGCAGAAAAGGGCATAATGTAGTCAGAGAACAATGGTAAATTTAGATGATGAGAGCATAGGATGCATAGTGGGTGGGGAGTGAGGAGCAAGAACAAGAGTTAAACAGCCAAGGTAAAGAGGATGCATTCTATGCTACAGGTGATAAAGCTTCTTAAATAGAAGAATTACCTGAATGAATCTCATCCTTTAAAAAATAACCCTTGTGTTACTGTGGAAGAGGTTGTTTAGGAGGAAGTGACAAGTTAGTAGATATCAATCACAGTGAGAAGGAGTGACAAGACTTTGGTCCTTACTTTTCTTCAGGTCTTTGTTCAAATATTGCCACTTTACATAGATAAACTTCATTCACCTTATTTAAATAACAGTCCCAAAGACAATTTGTTCTCATTTTTACTCTAATTTTCTTTTTAAAAATATTATTACATGGGGCGGGGGGGGGGGGGGTCAAGATGATGGTGAGGGAGAGAGTATGAGCAAGTGAAGGAGTTAAAGGGGAGTGTGTGGACGTGGTGTGTGTGTGTGTGTGTGTGTGTGTGTGTGTGTGTGTGACAATTAGATACTGCAGGAGTCTCAGGGACTGGCAGGCTAGATTCTACTAGATGGGGTACCCCTGCTACCTCAGCAAGCAGTCCCAGGTGTCCGGAGCTTTGGCACAGAAACCACACCATCGTAAAGGAGAGAGCTGCTGTGACTAGAAGACCAGTCTTACCACCACCCAGACTGGCCACAGACACAATCCTGGACCATACAGCCACTCCAGCCAAAGACCTGCTACCTCATCTGCAGACCCAAAGTCAACGGGACTCCAGCCTCCCCAGCTGCAGGCTCCTGTTAGCCCCAGAGTGTGCTCCTCTCCCCTGAATCCACCACTTCAGCTACAGGCCCACACTACTTGGCACCTGGGCCTTTGGTGAGTCTTGTAGTGACCTGCCAAGCCTGCTGCTTCAACCATAGACCATGTGCGACTCGGTGCCTGGACCCTTTGGTGAGAGCAAAATTGAGGAGAGAAAGAAACAGCCCCCAAAGAAAGAAAGGGCCGAACCGGTTTGGCTCAGTGGATAGAGCGTCGGCCTTCGGACTGAAGGGTCCCAGGTTCAATTCCGGTCAAGAGCATGTACCTTGGTTGGGGGCACATCCCCAGTGGGGGGTGTGCAGGAGGCAACTGATCGATCTCTCTTATCAATGTTTCTGGCTCTCTATAACTCTCCCTTCTTCTCTGTAAAAAATCAATCAAATATTAAAAAATAAGAAAGAAAGGAAGGAATAGCCAGAAAAGAACTAAATGAAACAGAGGATGCAATATTTCAGAAAAAGAATTCAGAGTATGGGTCGTACAGTTCCTAAACTGGCTGAATAAGAAAATCAACTTATGTAAGAATCAAGAAGAAATGAAAAATGATATAGCTACAATAAAAAACAAAATGGAAAGTTTCAAAAGTAGACTAGAAGTGGAGGACAAAATTAGAGTTAGAAGACAGGGTAGAAAACCCCAATATGAACAGCAATTGGAGAAAAAATATGAAAGCAGGAGGAGAGCCTAAGGGAGCTTTGGGACAACATCCGTATAATAAGGGAGCCAGAAGGACAGGAAGAAGAGCAAAGATTAGAAAATCTGTTTGACGAAATAATGACAGAAAACGTCCCTGATTTGGGGAAGAAAAAAGCCACACAATCACAGAGAGTCCAAAACACGATGAACCCAAAAAGACATGTAGTCATTACAATGGCAAACGTTAACGACAAAGAGAAAATCTTAAAGGTTGCATGAGAGAGACAGATAATTACCAACAAGTGGTCCCTCATTAGATTATCAAATGATTTCTCAAAAGAAACACATCAGGCCAGAAGGGAATGGAATGAAATTTACAAAGTGATGAAAAGCAAGGAACTGAATCCAAGAATACTCTATCCAGCAAGGCTATCATTCAAAGTTGAAGGGAAAATCAGGAGCTTCACAGACAAAAAGAAAAAGGCTAAAGGAGTTTATCACTACCAAGCTAGCAAGTCAAGAAATATTATAGGGACTGTTGTAAAAAGAACTAGAAAGGGAAGAAGGAACACAGGCATAAAAAATAAAAATGGCTACAAACACATACCTATCAATAATCTAAAACATAAATGGATTAAATACTCCAATCAAAAGACATCAGGTGGCTGATTGGATAAGAAAACATGATACATATATATGCTGTCTACAAGAGACCCAGCTCAGAACAAGACTGAAAGTAAAGGCATGGAAAAATATTTTTCAGGCAAATGGAAATATTCAAAGAAAAATTAACACCTCTACTCCTGAAACTATTCCAAAAAATTCAAAAGGAAGGAACACTTCCAAGCTCTTTCTAAAAGGCCAGTTTAACACTTATTTCAAAACCAGATAAATACACACAACAAAGAAAGAGAACTACAGGCTAATATTCCTGATGAACATAGATGCTAAAATCCTCAACAAAATTTTAGCAAACCAAGTGGGATTTATTCTTGGGTTGCAAGGCTGGTACAATATTTACAAATTAATAAATGTGATATAGCACATAAACAAATTAGAAGACAAAAATCACATGATCATATCAATTAATGCAGAAAAAGCCTTTGACAAAATCCAACACCCTTTTTTGATAAAAAATATCAGCAAAATGGAAACATACCTCAATATAATAAAGATCATATATGACAAACCTACAGCCCACATTATACTCAATGGGGGGAAAAAAACACACACAAAAAAATCCCCAAAAAAACATTTCCCCTAAGAACAAGAACAAGACAGGGATGCCCTCTTTCACCACTCTTGTTCAAAATAGTTCTGGAAGTCCTGTCCATAATGATCAGACCAGAGGAAGAAATAAAAAGCATCTAAATTGGAGAGAAGGAAGTAAAAGTTTCATTATTCGCAGATGACATGATATTGTACATAGAAAACCCTAAAGACTCAACAAAAAACTACTAGATTTAATAAATGAATTTGGGAATGTATCAGGATACAAATTAACACCCAGAAATCTATGACAATTTCATACACCGATAACAAATTATCTGAAAGAGAAACCAAACAAATAATCCCATTTACCAATGCAACAAAAATTACTTAGGAATAAACTTAACCAAAGAAGTAAAAGTGTATATTGGAAAACTACTGGACATTGGAAAAAGATATAGAGGAATGATATAGGTGGATGAATATACCAAGTTCATGGATTGGTAGAATTAACATCATTAAAATGTCCAAACTACCCAAAGTAATCTATAGATTCAATGCAATCCCTCTTAAAATACTAATGGCATATTCCACAGATCTAGAACAAACACTCCAAAAATTTATGTGGAACCAAAAAAAAAAAAAAAGGCCCTGAATAGCCACAATACTCTGGAGAAATAAGAAAAAGTTGGAGGAGTCACAGTACGAGATATCAAATTATACTACAAAGCCACTGCATTCAAAACAGCCTGTTACTGGCACAAGAATAGGCTTATCGATTGATGTAACAGAATAGAGAGACCAGAAACTGATGCAAACCATTATGCTCAATTAATATTTGACAAAGGAGGCAAGAGCATACAGTGGTGTAAATACAGTCTCCTCAGTAAATGGCCTTGGGAAAACTGGACAGGTACATGCACAAAAAAAAAAAAAAAAAATGAAACTAGACAAACACTTACACCATACACAAAAATAAACTGAAAATGGATAAAAAACTTAAATGTAAGTCATGAAATCATAAAAATCTTAGAAAAAAACAAAGAGATGCCTGCAGCAAAATCTCAGGCATCTCTTACAGCAGTATGTTTAAGGATACATCTCCTAGGGCTAAGGAAACTAAACAGAAGTAAACAAAGACAAATGGAAAATCGAAAAGTCATCAGTAAAATGTTGCTTCAATGGCATGAAAGAAAGTCTTTTCTGCATCGAATTGTGACTGGAGATGAAAAGTGGATTTATTTTGAGAATCCCAAATGCACAAAATCATAGGTTGATACAGGTCAACCATCAACATCGACTGCAAGGCCAAATCGCTCCAGAAAGAAGGCAATGCTCTGCCTTTGGTGGGATAAGGAAGGTGTGGTGTATGATGAGCTTCTAAAACCAGGTGAAACCATGAATACTGATCAATTTGAACCACGCTTTGATTGTGCAATGACCAGAATGTGCCAGAAAGCACAGCAAAGTAATTTTGCTTCATGATGATGCACCATCATACACTTCAAACCCAGTTAAAGACATGTTAAAAGATCTTGCCTGGGAAGTATTAACCCACCCGCTATATTCACCAGACCTTGCTCCTTCAGATTACCACTTGTTCTGATCAATGGCACATGCACTATCTGAGCAGCACTTCAAAACGTATGAAGAAGTGGAAAATTGGTTCTCTGAATGGTTTGCCTCAAAACAAGAAAAGTTCTATTGGGATGGTATCCACAAATTACCTGAAAGATGGGGGGAATGTGTAGTTAGCAATGGACATTACTTTGAATAAAGCACTTTTGATGTTTCTTTTGAAATTATAGTGTTTTCTTTGATTACAAAATCTGCATTATTAACCAGTACACCTGGTAATTTCAGAGACATAGTATCATGAAACAGACTAATGAATCTCAGAGGGAAGGCAGGGGAGGATGGTTGGTTGGGAAGAAATCAACCAAAGAACTTGTATGCACATATACATAACCCATGGACACATACAATAGGGTGGTGAAAGCCTGTGGTGGGGGTTGGCGTCAGGCTAGAAGATGTCAATGGAGGACAAATAGGGGACACATGTAATACTTTCAACAATAAAGATTAAAAAATGAAAAAATAAATAAAATATTTTTAATCCTCAAAAATAAATCTAACCCAAAGAGACTTATTTAATGGGCAAATTAACTTATTCTAGAAAGATATTATATTATACTAGAGGCCCAGTGCACAACATTCGTGCACTGGAGTAGGGGTCCCTCAGCCCAACCTGCTCCCTCCCTCAGGGGATGTCTGGCTGCCAGCTTAGGCCCAATATCCCTGGAGATCAGACCTAAGCCGACAGTCAGACATCCCCTTTGCAGTCCAGGGCTCTCACAGTCCAGGACCCCTCGCTCCTTACTGCCTGCCTGAAGCAGAGGTGGGAGATGCTCTTGCCACCACAGCTGCCCTAGCCAGCCGTGACCCCAGCTTCTAGCTGAGCAGCACTCCCCCTGTGGGAGCACACTGATCACCAGGGGGCAGCTCCTGCATTGAGTCTCTGCCCCCTGGTGGTCAGTGAGCATCATAGCGACCTGTCATTCTGCTGTTCGGTCGATTTGCATATTAGGGTTCTATTATGTAGGATTTTTAAAGTTACCTGCATCAAAAAGTTAATAACATATATGAGAATTTTCAACATAACTCAGTTTAGAAACAAATGTATTTGGACGTATTTATTTATTTATTTTGGTTTGGTTTATTGACTTGTTTTAGATTTTTTCTGTTTGAATTTCCATAGGTTACTGACAATAATTGTAAAAATATTACCATTTGACACTTACTGAACATTGGCAATAAGTTAGGCTCTGTGCTAAGTGTCTTAATAAATATTGTATCATTTAATCCTTATAATAACCTGGCTAGATAGGTACTGTTATTATCCTCATTTTATAGGAAAGAAAACTGAGACTTCATTTACATGCCAATCAACTATGTTTCATGCTTATTATAGAGACTGATTCATCAGCATTCAGCATGAACAAAATAGATGAACATCCATGCCTTTGTGATACTGGCAGTATTGTGAGAAACTCATTAGAATAAAATAATTGTGGCCAGAAAGTTAATAAAACTCTTTTTTTTTTTCTACATAGGAATCTGATCTTTGGCTAGCACTCTAGTTCTGCCTCCCAGAAACCTCATAGCATAGATAATCCACTCTATAATTCAAAAGCATTACTTATGATAAAAAATAACCTCAGCGTGGACAATTGCATCTGAACTGGTAGAAAATATGAAAAAGCTATAAACTTATCATGGGGATGCCATACTTTAGACTTTCCAGAGCATAATGACTTGTAAAGGGGCATGTAATTGGTGTGAATCCCATATTCTGTTGCTACAGAGTTGTTAAAAGAAATACTGGTTTCTAGCCTATTAGGCTATCCATCTAGGAAGACCCTGTACCTCATTTTCTTACACCTGAAAGGCCCCTGGACAGCTGTCAGGACTATTTTAGAAACTGCTGCAAGGACTCCTATTGAGAAGACCTCCTGCTGCTGTCTTGCTGGCCAGCTATGGGTCTTCAATACAAAGAAGCTAACTTTTCTAAAATACCTGAAAAGGGTAGGGAGTGAATCAAATGCAGAACACAGGGGATGGTGAATATGAGGTCCAGGAAGTGCGAGCACAGAGAGCGCTGGAACTCTGTTTTTAAAATAGTAATGCAATTGCTTTGCATTATCTTTAAGTGAAATTCTATATTCTAGTAACCACTAATGTAATGTTAAATTCATTTTGCAAGCCAACTTATATTGATCCAAATATATTTAAATATATGTGCTGCACTCAAGATAGGTGTCTTTTGAAGACTAGTAAGATTATTAGTCTTTTTGGTAAAATAGAAGCCTCATAAATATAAGCAAATAACAATTCCTATCATGACTAATTCACAATTTTTACAGTTATACTCTTTGATTGATATGTGTATACAAGAAGTTATCATTTAAGACATATGATGTAGATGGAGCAAGGCATACTTTTAATTTGAGAATTATTGGATTTTAACAAAGTAAACCTTATGGTCTAAGTGGTAATGACTACAAATGACTGCTTTAAATGCCATGGCAGTGGGTTCATTATTTTTCATGCATTAAATAATGATTTTAATAAAAGTTTAGAGTTTTTGTTCTGAAAGCTATTACTTTTCAGCTATTGCATATACCTCTTTGTCCAGAGGGCAAAGTGAACACCATCTCACATTTTTCTTTGGCACAATATGAAAGCATTAATTTCCTCCTGCCGCTTTGATGGAACGCAATGCTCTGGGGCAAGTCAATGCAAAATGGCATTTTCACTTGTAATCAATATAGCTGGCTGGCAGTGGGCATCTATTTTTTATTCCATCATCCAGTAAAGTAAAATGATATGTGGATTTTCTTCAAAAGAGGTGCTTTAAAGAAACACAGATGAAAATAGTGATTTTAGCAAGTCACTAGGAAGTTGGTTGTGACTGTGGCTCCTTGGCTGCCGAGACAGATGTGAGCCTGGCCTTTTCTCCCTTCTATACCTCTCAACGGGACAATGTGAAAATCTGTAACTTTACTTGAGGAGTTGGTTCGGAATTGTAAATCACAGAATTAGTTTTCAAGAACTATATAGCTAGCCCTGTGGTGTCTCTGTGGACTCCTTGACTTTTGAACACTCATCTTATGTTTTAAGTGAAGACCACAGATCTGCATTCTGTGCTGAAAGAATGTAATTACCAAATTGCTGCAGGTTCATTTTTTCCTAAGTCACATATTTCCTACTTGCAAGATTTTCTAAAATATGAATAACCTAAATTATAGAGAATGTCTCAAATTGAAGTCAGCTGATTTTGACTGAAAAGCAGTGGATATTTCATATTGAAGTTAAAATGTTAAAATGCTTGGAGAAAATGACTAACTATATATATGTGTGTGTGTGTGTGTGTGTGTATATATATACATATATATCTTTAATGAACTCTATATTATAGGATTGTGTGCATTTCATACTAATACCAAAAAGTATATTTTACTTGTTCAAATGTAATACTATTTTATTGTTTTTCTATAAATGGGTTTTTGCATTTAAATGATTCCCCAGATATAGTAGGGAAAGAAGGATAGAAGGAAGGAAGGAAGGAAGGAAGGAAGGAAGGAAGGAAGGAAGGAAGGAAGGAAGGAAGGAAGGAAGGGAGGGAGGAAAGGGAAGGGAAGGGGCTCTTAGGGATGGCTGATTTTAAGTGCAGAAATTGCTTTTCTATAGCCTTTGGTCATGTTGATATGGATTCTCACTGATACATTGGCCAAATTTTCAGCAATCTTGTCAGGGTAGGTAAGAAAGAGGATTAAAGATGATGGCTCTAATTTTGTTTTCTAAATATACAGATTATGTGGGCTCACAAATAGCATTGGGTTCATGGGATCATGAATGTCTTTTAACCACTGGAAAGAGTATTGTGAAGATGAACTGGAACAGATTTCTGTAATTGTTTATCATTCAGTTACTTGAAACCCATGAATCCCTGAGCAATGTTTTCAGCTTGATTTGTTTTAGTGTCTAGGTTCTGACTGATGATATTGTATGTCTTGATTGATTTAGAATACAATTTTGAAAGAGAAACATCATGATTGATTTCTAATTTAATGGAATAACCACATTTTAAAATATCATCTTTTGTATTTGTATTTTTAAAATAATACATAAATACATTATGCCGATAAAGGAGTCAACCAGTAAATGTCTGTATGGAAAGAAAATGAAATCCACTGTTTATCTGCAACTTCCCAATGCTTTGGAGTTATTTTTTCAATATTTTGTTTACCTTTTTAGTTCTAATTCTGTGCATTTATAAATTTTAATTGCACACATAGCTACTGTTACTTACTGAAAAAATAGTATCATATTGCATGCTATATTAATTTTTTATTGCTGCTTAACAAATTACCTCAAATGTAATGGCTTATAATACATTTGTTAGCTCACAGTTACCTAGATCTGCGATCTGGCATGGCTCCACTGGGCTCTCTCTTTTGGGTCTCACAAGGATGGAATTAAGGTGTTGGCCAGGCTTACTTCTTACATGGAGGCTTGGAGGATTAATCTGCCTCTAAGATCACTTAGGTTGTTAGCAGAATCCAGTTCCTTGTAGCTGCAGATCTGAGATCGTAGTGACCAAGGGCTGCCCTCAGCTACTGAAAGCCACCCACATCTTTTGAAATGCGCCCCCCTCTCCCAACTACACAGCAGCAGTGGTCTGTCAAGTTCTCCTGCTCTTATTTCCCTTCTGCCCTCAGCAAGGAGAAAGTTCTACTTTTAGTGGCATATGTAATTACAGTGGACACACCTGGATAATATAGACTAATCATTCTACTTGAAGGGCACCTGATTAGTGGCACTAGTTACATCTGCAAGGTCTCTTGCCATGTAAGGACACGTTTATGGTTGTAACACCAGTGAGAGGTGATCATGGAGGTCAAAACTCTGCCTCCAGGCTGGCCACATGGCTCAGTGGTTGAATGTCTACCTATGAACCAGGAGGTCAGGGTTTGATTACCGGTGGGGGCACATGCCCGGGTTGCGGGCTCATCCCCAGTGTGGGGTGTGCGGGAGGCAACTGATCCATGATTCTCTCTCACCCGTTGATGTTTCTATCTTTTGCTCCCTTTCTCTCTGAAATCAATAAAATGTTAAAACAAAACAAAATAAAACTCTGCCTCCACTCTTCAGTTAGTGTTCAAATTACTTTAAAAAAAAAAAGATATAGCAACATGTCTTTGAAACATTTTTGTGGATGTAATACTTTTGTATTTTTTTCAGGTTTTTTTTTTTTTTATGACATTACTACATTTCTTCCATGACATGAATATGGTATACGATATTGAGACATTTCTCTACTTGTGAAATTTCAGCTGGGAAATATTTAGTTATTATATATGATATGAGGTAATGTAGGTTAATATTAAAAAAATATTTCTAGCTTCCAGTCCCAGGCACTTCAGGAGCTTCAGAAATGCCCAAGTTCAAGAACCATACCATGCACAGCCAGTCCCCAAAATGGCACAGAAACAGTATCATGACACCGTGATCACAAAGATATGAGTCTCTTAAAGGGAAGTAGATTTCAGATTTCTGAGAAACATGTCCTTTGCCAAGAAGCACAACAAGAAGGGCCTGAAGAAGGTATCAGCCAACAACTGAGCCTTGGGTGCATGTGCTGAGGCTATCAAGGCCCTCCTAAAGCCCCAGCAGGTCAAGCTCAAGATCCCAAAGGGCGGCAACCGCAAGCTCAATGGACTTGCCTGCAGCACTCACTCCTAGCTCTGGAAGCGTGCTCATGCCACTTTGCCAAGTGTCTCAGGCTCTGCCAGCCAGTCTAAAGCCAAGGCTAAGGCCAAGGTTCAATCCAAGTCCCATGCTGTGGCGGCAGCTTATGCTCAGGCTCTATCTCAGGCTCAGGCTCCGAAAAGTTTCCCAGCTCCCATGAAGGCTCCAGAGGACAGGCCTCTGTCTGCCCGTGTGAGGATGGAAGCACATGGCTGCTGTGTGCATGGACCTGGTGTCCTTCTGTGGTATTCGTACAAATAAACTTGAGGCAGGAGTTGTAAAAAATATAAATAGAAAAACTTCTGAAGTTTAATTGCCTTAGTGCAGTGGTTGGCAAACTGCGGCCCCTTGAGTGTGGCTCTTCCACAAAATACCACGTGGTGTGCGCATGTACGGTGCGATTGAAACTTCGTGGCCACACTCAAGGGACCAAAGAGCCGCATGTGGCTGGTGAGCCGCAGTTTGCCGACCACTGCCTTAGTGAATTAGTGGCTTCACTACTCAGTATATAAATTGAGTCAGCTTTTTAAACTTGAATATTATTTTTGTTATTTGTATATGGTGAAAAAATATCCATTTCATAGGATAGTTAGGGAGATTAAGTAAAATAATATAGGTAAAATGATATTCCTGGCACAACATATGCCCTGAAGCAATGTGAGTCATTACTATTCCTAGAAGTGGCATTTGGATAAAAGACAAATGCACTTTTAACTTAGAAAGATAAGACCTAAATTGCCTTATGCCCAATTTGTACACCCCAGCAAAGAGGACAGCACTTTCTGATTTTTCCTTATCCTCTCATACTAGATTAGGTGCTCCTCATTTAACAAGAATTTACTAAGTGTCTATGGGATACCAGGAACCTACTAAACATTGTGGGCTACAAATGTGAGCCAAACAAGCATGTTTCTTGCTCATTCAACTTACAATTTAGCAATTTGTCAGTAAGTTAACACATTTTAATTATAAATTGTAATTAGTGCTATTTATAAAGGGACTCAAGGAAAATATGCAGGGAGCCAAATCTTATACAGAGAGTCAAACCCTATTTTATGATTGAGAGAAAATTAACTTGAGCTGGGGTGGAGGAAAGGGTGATAAGATTACTTCTCAAAGTAAAATTATCAACGTCTACTATTAAATTGGATATAGATATAATAACAGAATAATCATAGATGTGAAAGGGATTTAGCAAGGCAACAACTAGGTTTTCATTTTGCAAAAGTGTATAGATAGTAGTGCAATTATTAAGGTAAGGGAAAATGGAACAAGTTCAAATAGGGAGTTGAAGATCATGTTTTTGGACATAAGTACATTGAATTTGAGGAGAATTTGAAACAGCTAAGGGAAGATAGTAAACATACAGAACTCAGAAGAGGTCTGAGCTGAAGATAGATATTTTGAAATCTTGGTTCTGAAGTAGTAATTCAAGACATGGGGATGGAAGGTGTTATATAGCTCTTAAAAGACTAAGACTGAACCATTTAGTACAAGAATAACTAGTTGGTTATATTGCCCTAGTTTGCTCAGTGGGTAGAGCATTGGTCTGCAGACTGAAGGGTCCCAGGTTTGAATCTTGTCAAGGGCATGTACCTTGGTTGCAGGCTAGATCCCTGTCCCTGGGGTGAGCACAGGAGGCAATCAATCCATGTTTCTCACATCGATGATTCTCTGTCTCTCTCCCTCCCTCCCACTCTGTCTAAAAATCTCAATGGAAAAATATTCTCAGGTAAGGATTAACAAAAATAATAACAATTGCTTATATTGATTGCATGTTGAAATAATATTTTGGATATATTGGGTTATTAAAATTAATCTCAATTGTTTATTATTACATTTCTGATGGAGCTACTGAACATTTAAAATTATACATGTGCCATTTGTAGCTCACTTTATACTTCTACTGGATAGTGATGGTATAGTGAGGGGGGGAAAGTGCCTACACTTGGGCTTTGAGAAAATAAAATATTTAATGTTTTAGAGCCTGCTTAGCTGCAAAATATATTGTGAAAGAATGATTGTAGAATTAAGAGAAAAATAATACTTAAAAGCAAAAAGTATGTTTTAAGAGACAGGTTCTCTATTAAATGTTGCTCATCTACACTAATAAAACAGAAACATGGTAATTGGCGTACGACCGATACCCTTTTCATTGGCTAATCAGCGAGGTATGCAAATTAACTGTCAGCCAAGATGGCGGCCGGCAGCCAGGCAGCTTGAAACTAACATGAGGCTTGCTTGCTTCAGTGACTGAGGAGGATCCTTGGAGGAAACCAGCGTTCCCCGCCTGCGGCTGCAGGCCTCTGAGCGGGCAGTTTAAGAAACATTGTAACAAATACCGCCCAACTTCAGCCAGCAGATTCGCAACATTGTAAGCAAAGGCCAGAAACCTTCTTTCAGCAGCGGAGGCCTAAGAGCTGGAGCCAAGCCTCAAAGCTAAAGCTGGCCCAGAATTAAAAAAAAAAAAGGAAAAAAGGAGCGGTTGGGAACTTCAGTCACCCCCAGCCTGAAAACAGCCCTCAGCCCCTCACCCAGGCTGGCCAGGCACCCCAGTGGGGACCCCCACCCTGATCCAGGACACCCTTCAGGGCAAACCAGCTGGCCCCACCCATGCACCAGGCCTCTACCCTATATAGTAAAAGGGTAATATGCCTCCCGGCACCAGGATCAGCGTGACAGGGGGCAGTGCCCAAACCCCCTGATCGCCCTGCGGCTCTGTGTGTGACAGGGTGCGGCGCCCCAACCCCCTCCCCCCCCCTGGCCCTGCTCTGTGTGTGATGGGGTAGAGCCATAACTTCCCCATCAGCCCTGCCCTGAGTGTGAGAGTGGCAGCGCCCCAACCCCCTGATCGGCCCTGCTCTGTGGGTGATAGAGGGCGGTGCCCCAACCCCCCGCCCCCCCCCACGGGCCCTGCTCTGTGTGTGACGGGGTAGAGCCATAACCTCCCCATCAGCCCTGCCCTGAGTGTGACAGGGTGTGGTGCCCCAACCCCCTGATGCGCCCTGCTCTGTGCGTGACAGGGGGTTGCGCCACAACCTCCCCATCGACCCTACCTTGAGTGTGACAGGGGGCAGCGCCCCAACTCCCCAATCGGCCCTGCTCTGAGCCCGACCAGGGGCTGCACCTAGGGATTGGGCCTGCCGTCTGCCACCCGGGAGCAGTCCTAAGCCAGCAGGTCGTTATCTCCCGAGGGGTCCCAGACTGCTAGAGGGCACAGGCCAGGCTGAGGGACCCCCCCTCCCCCCCGAGTGCACAAATTTTTGTGCACCGGGCCTCTAGTAAGTCATAAAAGATATGGACACAGATTGATAGTATGCATTAGATTTAGTGACTTGGAATATTTAGGATGGTAGTGACATTTATTTTGTAGGAGAAGGATAAGTTAAAACTATCTGTCCGAATGTTTATGAATGAAAATGTAAAAATTTGGAGATTAGGGGACAGACAAATCTTAAAAGTTAGGTTATAAAGGGAACATGTAATAAAGGGGTATGTTTTAATATAGAGAGATTTTAACATATTTAAAAGCCAAGAGAGTCATTCAGAAAATAAGGGAAAATTTCAGATACAGGAGAAAGTAAAAATAGATAATATATAGATTCTGTGAAGTGGAGTAAGAAAGATCTCCTACCTGAATACTCATCACATTTTAAATAACTCTGTGTTTATTTTTCTATATCATTAAACTCTAGCTCAAAGACAATAGGAACTATTTCTTCTTTGTTGTCTAATTTTCAATATGTACTATGAAGTGTTTCATATCTAATACAGCTTCATAAAATTTAGTATCTAAAGAAAACACAAATGTTGAATATTTAAATATATGCAAGTTTGCTATGCAGATTATGACCACAATCAACAGTTCTTAAATGTGAAATGTTTGTTAATGAGAATAGAATTTTTGGAATTTCTACTGTAGAATGGAAAGATAGTAGAGAGGGATATTAGTACCATTATATTTACACATTGATTGTGTTTTCAGATGCACATACTATACTGTATGCTCTGTGGATGTCCAGAATCAAGGGAAGCTAAGAAGCTTTATGGAAATATATTAACACTAGGGCAGAACCTGTCATAGGGTTAATGAAAAAGAAATGAACAATGTTTGAGTCACCTTCCCTACACACTCCTTCAAATCTAGGCAGTTGGTATTACTGGGTTTCTTGATATCCATTATAACTTTATTTCAAGCCCTAACTAGGTTAACTTTTTTGTTGTTGTTTTTTGGTAATTTTCCATTTTAAGAATGTGCCATAGATAAGCTGCTGCTTTTGAAATCATGCAAATGTCAATGTTGTATACCAAATCCAAATTCTCTATAAGCCTGAATGAACATGAGAACAGCCTAATGGTTGGAAATGAGATAATGGTGGACGTTTTTCATTTTCCCCTTCCATCACTTAGTGCATGTTCCACTTTTCCTGGTAATGCATCTTTTCTGTTAGTCTTAGATAGACATGGTGGGATCATACAAAGTACAGAAACTGTGTTGTCTGAACAGTGTTCTCATTCCATTGTAGGCAAGTGTATTCATTGTCTAATAGAAAATGAATTTGGTATTACTGGGTCAAATGGGAGTTCCATTTTTAACTTTTTGAGAAAACTCCATACTGTTCACAGTGGCTGCAACAGTCTGCATTCCCACTAGCAGTGAAGGAGGGTTCCTTTTTCTCCGCATTCTCACCAGCCCTTGTCATTGGTTGAATTTGTTGATGATAGCCATTCTGACAGGTGTGAGATGGTACCTCATTGTTGTTTTGATTTGCATCGCTCGGATGATTAGTGACTCTGAGCATGTTTTCATATGTCTCTTGGCTTTCTGTATGTCCTTTTTTGAAAAGTGTCTATTTAGGTCCTTTAACCATTTTTTGATTGGATTGTTTATCTTCCTTTTGTTAAGTTGTATGAGTTCCCTATAAATTTTGGAGATTAAACCCTTATCGGATATAACATTGGCAAATATGTTCTCCCATGCAGTGGGCTTTCTCGTTGTTTTGTTGATGGTTTTTTGTGTTGTTGTTTTGTTGTTGTTGTTTGTTTGTTTTTGTTTTGTTTTTGTTTTTGCTGTGCAGAAGCTTTATATTTTCATGTAGTTCCATTTGTTTATTTTCTCCTTAGTTTCCATTGCCCTAGGAACTGTATTGGTAAAGATATTGCTACGACAAATGTCCGCCATTTGACCCAGTAATACCACTTCTAGGAATATATACCAAAAAAACAGAAACACCAATCAGAAAGGATATATGCACCCCTATGTTCATAGCAGCACAATTTACAATAGCTAAGATTTGGCAACAGTCTAAATGCTCATCAGCAGATGAGTGGATTATGAAACTGTGGTACATCTACACAATGGAATATTACACTGCTGTAAAAAAAAAGAAGGAATTCTTACCATTTGTAACAGCATGGATGGAACTGGAGAGCATTATGCTAAGTGAAATAAGTCAGTCAGTGAAAGATAAATACCACATGATCTCACTCATTTGTGGAATATAAAGAACATTATAAACTGATGAACAAAAATAGATACAGAGGCAAAGAAGCATTGAACAGACTGTCAAACTACAGCAGGAAGGCAGGGGAAGGTTCGGGGGGGTGTCTAAGAGATCAACCGAAGGACTTGTATGCATGCATATAAACATAACCAATGGACACAAGACACTGTGGGGAGGGGGTGAAGGCATGCACCAGAGTGTAGGGGAGGCTGGGGGGAGGTCAATGGGGAAAAAAGGAAACATATGTACTACGATTTGTAATATTTTAAACAATAAAAGAAAAGAAAAAGAAAATGAATTTGGAGGAAATAGGAGAAAAATTGAGAGATGATGTATTATAAATAGATACCAGTCAATGAGCTCTCAAGTTTTCCACAGACTGATATAATCATTTAGGGCCTTGCTTTATTTAGCCCAAAAATCAATTTTTGGGGTAGATACTGTCATCATCATCATCATCATCATCATCATCATCATAAGCAGCATCATTATCATCTTCATTTCAGAAATGAGGAAGGAAAGGTATAGAGACTTTAGGAAACTGACTTAAAGTCTCACAGTTAATAAGCGCTGCTACCAGGTATTCTTACTCTAAATCCTGAGCTTCTACTTACTAAATTATCCAGATATACTAACACCAGATAGAATGTGGAAAAAAACATGCATATTAGTAATTGTGCTCACATAATAACAGGAATAGGTAACTCAGTGATCTTGTGAAGTAGATTGAATGCATTAAAATGTTCTTTCAAAGCTATATTGGAAAGAAGGGTAGATAGAAGGAACATTGCTTTGAGACCTGGTCTTAAATACTCATCCTTGCACTATGCAACTGTGGATTTTCAACAAGTTAAACACCCAGTAGTTTCAATGTCCTCATCTATAAAGTAAATTGGTTGAATGAATTGTCAATATAATCATTTGGAGACATAAAATAATGATATTCTTGAATAATATTGGAATATTCCAATTAATAGGTTTTCTATGTTTTTAGAATCATCTTACCAAGTAGGCTACTAGGTAGCAAACAATGGATAAGTAAGTGAAGATGGACACTATCGCACATTTTCAGTGAAATAATTATGAGAGAAATCTCTTTAAATTTCCTTTAAAAACATAAAGGATAGTGAATGACTAATTAGATGCTAATTGTACATGTCTACTTATTAGGAAACTTATTAGGAAGGAGTTTGATTTAATAAGAAATGACACTTGAATCTTACCCATAATTAGCTTATTACATTTGGCTGCTGTTTGAATCATTCCCATCATATGGGAATGATTTAAAGAGATTAACCTTTTTCAAGGACCCAGTAAGTGCTCATACATTACCCTAGAACACCTTTCAAACTTACTGAAACAATGATAACCCTAACTCTAAGAGATATATTGATATGTTTGTTAGGTTAAGGGGAAAAGGAAGAGAACTAGCTGCTAGGTAGATCACAAGCTCTCAATATCAGCTGTTAAAAGGTTACACAGTTAACAGCCTGTGCCAATTTAAATGAGGAAATTTCATGGTGCTGAGCAAAGTAAAATCCATTTTTCAGTGTGTAAAAAAAACAACTATTCTCTTTTTTGCCAGCTTTTGCTGGATATAAACCACCCTCTCACTCCACACTGACAGAGAACTGCCAAAAGCAGAGAAAACAGAATCAAGCTAGAGTACTCAGCTTAGTTAAATAAACTGCAGCCCTGGCTCATGTGTCTCAGTTGGTCGTGTATTGTCCTGTGCACTGGAAGGTTGCCAGTTGGATTCCCAGTCAGGGCACATACCCAGGTTGCTGACTTGAGTGTAGGAGGCAGCTGGTCGATGTTTTGCTCTCACAGCGATGCTTCTCTCTCTCTCCCTCTGTCTCTAAAACTCAATTTTAAAATAAAGAAACTACACCAATGTATTCAAGAATAATTTAACAAATCTTTGTGGATCTACTACTTAGTTTAAGAAATGGAACATTATCCCTAGCCGGTTTGTCTTAGTTGATAGAGCATCAGCCTGCAGACCCAAGGGTCCTGGGTTTGGTCAAGAGCATGTACCTCGGTTGCAGGCTCTTCCCGGCCTGGGCCCTAGTCTGGGCATGTGCAGGAGGCAACCAATCGATGTGTTTCTCTCACATTGATGTTTCTCTCTGTCTCTCCTTCTCTCTTCACTCTCTTTAAAAATCAATGGAAAAATAACCTTGGGTGAGGATTAAAAAAGAAAAAAAAGAAATTTAACATTATAAACAGAATTAATCTGTACTAATGAAAGGGTAATATGCTAATTAGACTGGACATCTTCTGGACAAAGCCATGGTGGTGGGGCCGAGGCAGAGGCAGTTAGGGGTGATCAGGCCAGCAGGGGAGAGCAGTTAGAAGTATCAGGCCAGCAGGGGAGAGCAGTTAGGGGGATCAGGCCAGCAGGCAGGTGAGCATTTAGGAGCCAGCGGTCCCAGATTGCAAGAGGGATGTCCAACTGCGGTTTAGGTGTCCTGGATTGGAGAGGGTGCAGGCCGGGCTGAGGGACCCCCCATTCGTGTGCATGAATTTTGTGCATGGGCCTCTAGTGTCTTTATAATGCCCAAGGTTATTTATACATTATTCTTTTACCTTTATATTTCTACTACATAGTTATGAATCCCTAAATAAAATATTTGTATTTTTTCATTATTGGGATTTGATGGAGTTTAATAAATAGCAACTGTTTTATTTGCTTAGGTTCAGAACCACTTGAGAAATAGATTAAGTCAGGTAGCTAGATATTGATTGCTGGCCTAAAGAGTACAGGCTTAGTTGTACACCAACAGTGAACTCCTGAATTCCGAAATCCAGAACAGAGTAGCCTATTCATTTGAAGGGCAGGACACCTGTAAATCTTCTCCTGTGGAGGTGAATGATACTGCCCACAGGAGCAGACCAAAATGCATCTACCAGTATCTCTGTGTGCAGCTAAGACAAAAGAGCATAGTGCAGAGTACTTTCAGAAACCAAGGAAATAAATGGAGTTCAACAGTGAATTCCTTTGTCTATAATTAAGGAGGGTTATCACCACCTACTTCCAGTAAGGAGGAACAAAAGGTTGATCTCATAGCCTGGCTGTATAATAATTTTAATTATTGCATAAGTTTATGTATAATAAATTTCTAGTAGAGGTTTCCTTGAGGTTATAGGCTTAATCATCATTCCTTCCCATATTCAAGAAATCTGAAATTAAAATATTTTTGAGATAGTATTATATTACAGGATTAGTGAACTAAGGGGATCCTGTTTGACTTGTAAGGACAAGATTCATTAATCTGAGTTGGACAAGGCTATTAAATAGCATTGTTTACCCATATCTTCAGAAAAAAAATCACTTTTACTGTCATGGTAAACAACCTGCTTCCCTATTTATAATGGTCTGGCCCTCTAACAACTTTAGTGCGAAATTATAGCTAATTTGCCTACGTCAGGTGGTCATAATAATCTGGCCACACAGTGTATATGCATGTCTTGCAACAAATGCAATTAGACAAACCTAAAAACAAAATAAATTTAATCTGTTTGAAAGTATATATTTGTATATTAATTCAGAATAAGAATATCTGTATTCATATAGATTGTGCATTAATTAAAAAAATATATTTACGCATATAAGTACATGTCCTAATTTACCACTACGTACCTATTTGAATATTTGCTTACTTTCCCAGTTTCCAGACCCCTCCCAGTTTAACTGGGCTGCTGAAGTATAATTTGAGTCATGACTTATTTACCTCCATATAGACCAAGTAAATAGATTCTCTTCCATGGCCTCAGGTAATACCTTAAAATTGATAAACCATTTCAAATCATAATTTGAATGAGAAAGTACAAGGTGATCCCAAGGAATCTGTAAGATTTGAGGAAAATATAACAGCATTCACATATTGGAAACAGGATACTAGAATAATGACAGAATTGTGAACTATCTGTGAGGATTTCTGACTTACTTGTGGTGGAAGGATAAAGGGAAAATCCCTTGTTGTTCAAGGAATGGGGAAAATACTAAAGTGTGTGCTGTGTTCCAGATATGTTTCATCCTTTGTTTGTTACCACAGGGGGATTTCTGTTGCTACCTGACGGCTATTCTTGGATATGGTATCTGAGAATTATTTAACTAGTTATCCTTTCTATGTGGGTGCAAATATACCTTGCTATGTATTTATCATTATAAGACAAAATATGTAACATAATTAATCCAAAATCAAACTGAAATATCAGTCAATGGAAAAATTACTACATTATATCTGTATAAAGAGGCCCAGTGAATGAAATTTGTGTGCTCAGGGGGCGGGGGGGTTCCTCAGCCTGGCCTGTGCCCTATTGCTGTCCAGGAGCCCTCAGGGGATGTCCAACTGATGGCTTAGGCCCACTCCTAAGCCGGCAATCCTTAGCACTGCTGTGGAGGCGGGAGAGGCTTCTGCCACCATCTCTGCGTTCGCCAGCCATGAGCCCAGCTTCTGGCTGAGCAACGCTCCCCCTGTGGGAGCATACTGATCACCAGGGGGCAGCTCCTGCATTGAGCGTCTGACCCCTGGTGGTCAGTGTGCATTTTAGAGACTGGTCATTCTGCTGTCTGGTCGATTTGCATATTATGCTTTTATAATATAGGATAGCTTTTGTATACATTCTCTCATTTGAAGTTCACAATAAAATGAGATGTTGCCTTCATTTTACAGATGAGGCAATGACAGGGAGTTTTTCCAGTTAAGGCAGTTGCTGTTATTACCCTCTTCATAGAAATGAACAAGCTGAGGCACAGAGTTTTAAGTGATTTACTCAAGGTTACACAACTGGAAAGTGAGTTATGAACACAGGTGGTCTGACTTTGGAACCAGTGTGCAGAACCACTACACTGTAAAATAGAAGCAATGGGAAGGCAATTCTTCATACAGCTCAAAACACATTTACCATTTTATTCAAGATATACTCTCAAAAAATGCTAAAAGCACTAAACCTAGTGATTTTTCTCCCGGGCTTCATTTTATTTAATTATTAGAGGCCTGGTGAACAAAAATTTGTGCACTCGGGGGGAAGGGAGCCCCTCAGCCTGGCCTGTGCCCTCTTTCAGTCTGGGACCCCTCAGGGGATGACCACCTGCTGGCTTAGGCCCGCTCCCCGGGGAATTGGGCCTAAGATGGCAATCAGACATCCCTCTGGCAGCCTGGCAGCCCTTGGGGGATGTCCACTTGCCAGCGGGGAGCAGGCCTAAACTGCAGTCGGATATCCTTAGCGCTGCTGAGGAGGCAGGTGAGGCTCCAACCACCACCGCTGTACTGGCAGACATCAGCCTGGCTTGTGGCTGAGCAGAGCTCCTCCCATGTGAGAGCGCCCTGACCACCAGAGGGCAGCTCCTGCATTGAGCGTTTCCCCCCTGGTGGTCAGTGTGTGTCATAGTGACCAGTCATTCTCAGTCCTTCTGCTGTTAGGGTCAGTTTGCATATTACTCTTTTACTATATAGGATAGAGGCCTGGTGCACAGGTGGGGCCCGGCTGGTTTGCCCTAAAGGGTGTCCCAGATCAGGGTGGGGGTCCCGCTTGGGTGCCTGGCCAGCCTGGGTGAGGGGCTGATGGCTGTTTGCAGCTGGTCACACCCCCTTCAGGGTGGGGGTTCCCACTGGGGGGCCTGGCCAATCTGGGTGAGAGGCTGAGGGCTGTTTTCAGGTGGGCGGGCGACTGAAGCTCCCAACCTCTCCTTTTTTTCTTTTTATTCTGGGATTTATTTACCTTCTATGGCTGTCACTGGAACTGAGAGCTGGCTTTTAGATCTGAGGCTCGGCTCCAGCTCTGAAACCTCGGCTGCTGAAAGCAGGTATCAGGGTTTGTTTGGCTTCTATAATTGAAACACTGTTGCAGCTCCAGCTCTGAGGCCCGGCTGGCTGAAAGCAGGTTTCTGGGGTTTGTTTAGCTTCTATAATTGCAACATTGTTTCTTAGAGTGCAGCTCAGAGGCTGGCAGTGGCAGGCGGGGAAATTTGGCTTCCTCCTTCACTGGAGCAAGGAAGCCTCCTGTTTGCTTCAGCTGCCTGGCTGCGGGCCGCCATCTTGGTTGGCAGTTAATTTGCATATCGCCCTGATTAGCCAATGGGAATCGTCTCAGAGGTATGGGGGAGAGAGAGATAGAACATCATTGATGAAAGAACCTCATTGATCTTCTACCTCCTTAAGACCCCCACTGGGGATTGAGCCCACAACTGGCATGGACCCTTGACCAGAATCAAACCTGGGACCTTTCAGTCAGCAGATTGGTGCTCTATCCACTGAGCCAAACCAGCTAGGGCTAGATATTCATCTTAAAACTTCTTGTCTTTGACATCTATGTGAGGAAAATAATCTTATATTTGCATAGTGTTTTAGAGTTACTTTTATATTTTGTTTTATTTTATGTATATAGAACTTGAGATGAATGAATTAGAGATCTTAAAGTTAATATTGTTTTACTTATATTGAGCCATCTTGTTAATTATGACTGGATTTTACTGAGATTGGAGTTTAGAGTAATTGTTGCCATCTAATATGAGAAAAGTATTATGTGTTTGTAATACTCTGAAATATTTGAGTTACTACCACAAAACCAGAACATAATACAATGCATTTAGGGATGTAGTATCTGTATTACATTAGAAAGGATAGCATAATTTATTCATTAAATTCTCTGTGTACATATGTAATATTGGCAATGTATAATTTATTTTTCAGTCTTCCTGATAACTTTATAATAGCCTACTGCCATCTGCTGGGTTCTGTTTAGAACTACCATGCTAGTCACCAAATTGGGACTGTAAATTACCGGTTTAGCATTTGATAGCTTGAAATTGAGATTTCAGTGACTATTAACTGCTTTCTTTATATTATAGACTCTGAAATCATTTAATGAAAAACTGGTCTAGTTGTTTTAATTTAGTATAACTTATCATTTCATCTCATAGAAAAATTGAATTTCAAATCGCACTGATAGATTGCATTGAACATTATCACTATGTTTCTTGTATTTATATCAACATTTTTTGTTGTTTTATTTAGATCTTAGATTCTATTCTATAAAGTTTTTGTCAAGATGTTCTTATCCTTATGTATTTTGTATTCTTATCTTTCTGTATTTTGAATTACTTAAAGTGGGAGGTAAAGTCTTAAAAGAGCCCAAATTTCCAACAAATCTTCAAGGCCAAGGAAGTAATAATAATAACATAATATTTCCTTATTTATAAATAAATTATAAATAATTTTTGTTTAAAACAAAAATCATTCATTGGATACAAATTGCTATGCTTCCAATCAAATTATGTTAATAGAATTTAACTAATTTTAAGATTGGAATTTTGTGTTTATTTACATTTTGTAAATTTTTATTTTTAAAATAGAATTAAAAGTCAGACCATATTATATTTAGATATGCATTTTGTTAATTGATTTTAGTTATATCAGATAATATACTAGTAATTGTTACTACTTCTATATGTTATGATTTTCAAATCACTTCTTAGTACATTATTTCATTAGTAATAAGTAACATGGATAAAATATTCTCCAAAATCATTATAATGCTGACACTGATTTTCAAATAACTGGAAATATTGAAATTATTGCCAGAGGGTTATCTTACTACTCATAGTCAAACTCATAAGCATAACAGAGCCCACAGTATAATAAAATCTGATACAGCATTTCCCTGATGAAAATGCTTTTTTTTAGAGCTATATTAGAATTCTTCTCTTAAGTTGCAGAGAAAACCATGACTGCTTGGTAGGAACAAATTTAGGAGCAATAATGGAATAAAAATAAAGAAAATTTAAAATTAGAGAAGTATGAGGTTTGAAGATTTAGAAGGATAAGAAAATGCTATATTTCAGGTACTAGTGACTTGTGTGATAAAATATGCATAGCAGCCTGGACTATGTGCTCAGTGGCTAAGCATTGACCCATGGATCAGGAGGTCATGGTTCCACTCGGTCAGGGCACATGCCTGGATTGAGGACTTGATTCCCAGTTGGGATCATCTAGGAGGCAGCTGATGGATGATTCTCATCATTGATGTTGCTATCTCTCTTTCCCTTTCACGTTTTCTCTCTGAAATCAACAAACACATATAAAAAAGTGCTTTTTTAAAAAAATATGCATAGCGAAGTGTTATCACCCTAAAGAACTTATTTTGCAGAAGCCTTTATATCATCACTCATTCCTCCATTTAATCATTTACCAAGAATGTGAATCCTACTTTCTATACTTTTCATTTCTCCTTGCTATTGACTATCTGGCTCTCTTCTCATGTTACTATTGATAGTGCCGCAGCTCCCTAGTCTCCTAGCCTTTTATATTTCCAGTTCTTTTTCTCACCACTCAAAGTTGAACTTGAAGAAAGAGGGGAGAAGTTAGAATTGCAAGCTTGTCATTTGTCAAATACTTCTCTTAGCCCTTTATCCATATTTTTTCAACCCTTGTGCGACAGATTAGTCCTACTTTGCAGGACATGAAATTGAGTATGGATTGCAAAATTTCCAGAGCTAGTCTAAGCTCACATAGCTAGTAAGAATCAGAAATAGGATCCTTTCCCAGGTTCCCATTCCATCTATCCTAAATTAGATAGATTTAGAGAAAGCTTCCTAAAAATCATATTCCAAAGGCAGTTTATACATTAGTAATAATATTTTATTCTTACACAACACTTTCAACTTGCCAAAAAATTTGTAATGTTTTAAGTACATTAACTCATTTAATCTTAAGGATAACTCTCCCAGGTAGACATTATTATTATCACCTTTTTACTGATGAGAAAATGTGTTGTAGGAAGTTTAATATTATGACCAATATTACAAAGCAAAGATATAGTAAAGCAAGGATTTGAACCCATGCATTCTGGCTTCAGATCATTTTCTTAACCACCACACCAGGCCTGACTTCTGCTGAGAACATTTTTTTAACTTGAAATCAAATTTGAATAGTATAATGACGGTGTTCGGTATAACGAATTTTACAAATTAAATGCAAAATAGAAGTAATATGACATTGATGCCTTAGAATTAAAGACCAAACAGTAAAATAAATTTTACAAATATGGAAATTTGAGAGAGTGAAAGTACTTTTTAAATCTTTCTATAGTGTGGTATTAGGATAAAATAATACTTTGCAAATATAGAAGAAAAAGAAGTTATGAGACTAACTTAGGTATTCAAAGTTAACATTTATTTTAGTCTTATTAAACCATCTCTAAATGTGTTAATTATGATTGGATTTTATTGAAATTGAGTTACTTGATATTGAGGTAATTTATTTAAGCCTATTTAATATATTAAATTTCATGGGAAACATCTTTCAAATAAAAGTAATGTTTAACTTTTTTAGGTCATATTTGTATATTATATTTATCATTGCAATAAAAAATTCAGAAATTATACAAAATTCGTAAATATTTTATATGTTCTGGTATAATATTATCAGTTATAAATACAGCTGTTATCTTACAATATTGTATGTCACAAAAATAACAAATTTTACTTGAAAAATGTATGCTTTAGAAAGCTAAAAATATAATGAAATAAAAATTAATAATTTTATCACTTTTCTTGGTTTGAAATAGTCTTAATCATAAAATACTACGTTTAAACCTTGCTCACTTTGATAAACATTAAAACATCACATTGCTTTTTGACTTTTCAACTTTTATTGAAGAAAAAAATATTATTTTAATGTAGTTTGCTATTAATTAAATGTTTGTATCCCCAACATTCATATTTTAAAATCTTAATTCCCACTGTGATTGTATTTGGCGTAGGACCTTTGGAGGGGTAATATCATTAGTATAGACACATCATATTGCCCTTATAAAAAGAAAGACAAGAGAGCTGCTTCTTTTCTCTTTCATACCACATGAAACATACCAGGAAGAGAGCACCCACCAGACCAGATCAGCTGGCATCTTGATCTTGCATTTCCCAGCGCCCAAAACTGTTTGACATATTTTTGTTTGTTTGTTTTAAACCACCTTATGTATGATATATTTGTTATAGCATCTCAAACTGACTTAGACATAATCTTCTAGCCAGCCAATCAAACTCTGAAATAAGCAAAAATACTGTTGGTTTTGCCAAAGTTTTGGTTTACCTAGTGTTATGTTTGTGTGTTAAAAATCATATGTTGAAGTTTTAAGCCCTAGTACCTCAGAATGTGACCTTATTTGGAAACTAGTGACCTGGTGCATGAAATTCATGCACATTAAAAGGGGATTAATTAGAGGAAATATTTTAATATTGCTATTTGCCCTTTCTCTATAATACAAGTGTCAGAGATGAAAGAAAATTAGTAAAATGTATATGAAAAGCTTCCTCCTGTCAGAGTCTGGGGCGTGCCATGGGAACCAGAGTCAAGTCCCTGCACACCCACGTGTGCCTTGAAATTGTGCAAGACCGAGGCCCAGCCGGCCCCACCCCATTGGGCTAGATCCAGACCCAGCTGGCTCCACCCCCATCTAGCCCCGCCAGGTGGGGAGCACAGCCTCAGTTGCCTGGCCTGGCACCAGGACAAGGGGCACAGACTGAGGACCCCTGTCAAGTCTCACCTGGCGGGGGTGCAGTCTTAGGTCCCCCAGCCCAGGCTGGTTCGGGGGGTACGCCTTGAGGTTCCCTGTCAAGCCCTGTGGGCAGGGGGTGCAGCTTGATGTCCCTCTTCAAGCCCTGCCAGGTGAGGGCCACAGCCTGAGGTCCCCCAGCCTGGTGCTGGGGCAGGGGTCACGGCCTGAGGTCCCTAGCCTTGTGCCAGGGCAGGGGGCACAGCCTGAGGTCCTCTGGCCTGGTGCCAGGGCAAGGGACATGGCCTGAGGTCCCCTGTTAAGCCCCACCAGGCAGGGGGCACAGCCTCAGGTCCCTACTGATTGCTCGTTAAGGCTTATTACGGGAACTCAGCTTCCACTGTAGGCACAGCCATCTTGACCGTTACAGCACAATGGTCAATTTGCATATTCCCTCGTTGTTAGATAAGATAGGGTCATTACAGGTGTCATTAGTTAAGACGAGGTCACATCAAAGTAGGGTGAAAGCTTAATCCAATATGACTGTGCTGTTATAAGAAGAAGAGAAAGAAACACAGAGGGCAGACAGCCCTGTAAAGACAGCAACACAGAGGGAGAGAACACTGTAACAGCAGGCTGAGATTGGAGTGCATATAACTCTAATTTCCAGGCTGTAGTGGTGTCAAAGGCCACGAGGAACTGGGCAGCAGTGGTGGCAGGCCCCACAACCCATGTCCTCTCAGCTGCACTTGTGTCTCTCCCCCTCTCCCCCGCCACAATGAAGGTGGCCATGACCCTGGACACTGGAGAGGCACCTGCCATCTGACTCCATGGCGATGCCCTTGACCACAGGGACACCAGAAACCTTGGAAGCACGAGCAGGAACCCTGGCAGAGGCAGTTGAGGGTGGAAAATGCTGGCTCTAAAAGAGGCAGCTCAAGAGAAACCAAAAACTTGTGCTATTGCGCCAACTACTAGAAAACAAAAGACAGGCTTCTAATTACCAATGTGTTGAACTGTTAGGTTCAGTAAATGAAGTCTTACTTAAGAGATTTTTGCTACATCAAATGTGCTGACAAAGGAACAACTCCTCAAGCATCATGGAAAATCATAGTAACATGGTATAAAAAACAAAATTGACAATTTCCCAGAGACCAAACATGAATTAATGAAACATTAAGATCTAGCTGAAAGATAATTCAAAATAACCTTGGTGAGGAAAGTCAAGGAGCTACAAGAAAACTCAGAAAGACAGTTCAGTTAATTCAGGAGTAAAATTAATGAATAAGAAGCGTACTTTACCAAAGAGACTGAACTCTAATAAAGAAGCAAACATAAATTCTGTAACTGAAGTACTCCATAGATGTGATGAAGAATGCACTAGAAAGCACTGGAAATAGAGCATACACTATGGAAGAGAGAATAGCAAGCTCAAAGATAGAAATCTAGAAATAATTCAGGCGGAAAAGAAGTGAGAACTATTTTTTTTTAATGAAGAAACTCTACAAGAACAATTTCACTTCACCAGAAAAGGCTACATAAGGATAATGGGTATCCCAGAAAGACAATAAAGGGATAAAGAAACACAACTTATTTGAAGAAATAATAGAAGCAAACTTCCCAAACTT
This sequence comes from Myotis daubentonii, assembly GCF_963259705.1. Taxonomy (NCBI): domain Eukaryota; kingdom Metazoa; phylum Chordata; class Mammalia; order Chiroptera; family Vespertilionidae; genus Myotis; species Myotis daubentonii. Next base: position 101,594,514 of record NC_081842.1, on the reverse strand, counting down.
AGGGAAGAAACTGGACATACAAGCACAAGAGGCTAACAGAATACCTAATTATCTCAATATAAAAAGACCTTCTCCAAGACACATTATATATATGTGGATATATATATATATATATATATATATATATATATATATATATTCAATTATTTTAAAAATGCAATGATAAAAAAAGAATTTTAAAGGAAGTCAGGAGGGAAAATCAGTAACCTACTAAGGCACTATTAGCAGTTTTCTAAACAGAAATTCTACAGGCCAAGAGAGAGTGGAAAAACATATTCAAAATATTGAGAGATAAAAATCTGCCAGCTAAGAATACTGTATCCAGAAAAGTTATTCTTCAGATATAAAGTATATAAAGGGAAGAAAGGAAAGTTTGTTCAATAAATGGTGCAGGGAAAACTGGACAGCCACATGCAAAAGAATGAAACAAGACCACTGTCTCACACCATACACAAAAATTAACTCAGAATGGATTAAAGACTTTAATGTAATACCTGAAACCATAAAGCAGATGGAAGGAAATATAAGCAGTGAACTCCCTGACATTAGTCGTAGCAATGTTTTTTGTGGATTTGACTACAAAGGAAAGGGAAACAAAAGCAAAAATAAACAAATGGGACTGAATCAAACAAAAAGTTTCTGTACAGCAAAGGAAAACAAAAAGGCAACCTACTAAACGGGGAAAGATATTTTCAAATCAGATATCTCATGAGAAGTTAATATCCAAAATATATAAAGAACTCATGCAACCTAACAGCAACATAAGAACCCACAAAAATGAACAACCTGATTAAAAAATAGGCAGATAAATATTTTTCCAAAGACATAGAGATGGCCACAGGCACATGAAAAGATGTTCAACATCACTAATTAGTAGGTAAATACAAATCAAAACCACAATGAGATATTTCCTCATACCTGTTAAGATGGTTATCATAAAACAGACAGGAATCAACAAGTGTTGGAGAGGATGGGGGAAAATGAGGACCCTTGTACACTGTTGATGGGAATGTAAATTGGTATGGCCACTAAAAAAAAAACCAAAACAGTAGACAAAACCTCTAAAAATTAAGAATAGAACTATCACATGATCCAGCAATTCCACCTCTGGATATTCATGCAAAGAATATGAAAACACTTATTTTAAAAGTTATATGCATGCCTATGTTCATTGAAACATTATTTATAACAGTCAAAATATGGATACAGTACACTCTAAGTGTCCATTGATGGATGAATGTATAAATGAAACACAACTCAGACATACAAGAGATGAAATATTGCCATTTATGACAACCTGGATGAACATCAAGTGTATTATGCTAAGTGAAATATGAAACAAAACAAATAAATGAATAGACAAAACAAAACAAACTCATATAGGCAGGCAACCAGAACAGAACAAGATGGAAGGAGGGTGAAATGATAAAGGGGGATAATTGTGTGGTGAAACTAGACTTTCAGTGGTGAGCATGATGTAGTATATAAAGATGTTTAATTATAGAATCTTACATAATGTTGTAAACCAATGTTACCTCAACAAAATTCTGTTTTAAAATTTAATAGAAATAAATACATTTTCAGTAGACTATGATTGACTTAGGAAATTTCCTGTTTAATAAATAAATGTGCAGCATAATTCTGTCAGTACAATTAAATTGCATATAATCTAGTGAAATAACGTTGACAAATAATATAAATGTTATATGTTTGCTAGGTTGCCATATTCATAAATTTAAAAATAAATTAAAGATAAAAATTTGAAAAATAACTTTTACTCTTGATGGGAAAACAGCATTGTTTATTAAGGATATAGATTATTATTCTTTGTTATGGCCAATAAATGGATATAAGGAAAATGTTTGTTTTTTATTTTATTTTTCAATGACAGTTTGCATTCAATATCATTTTTTTTTTAGTTTCAGGTGTACAGCATAGTGGTCAGAAAATTATATACTTTACAAAGTGGTCCCTCCTCAATATTTCAAGTACTTACTTGGCACCATACTTCCTTTTACAACATGATTTGCTACATTTAAGTGAAAGGTATTATTGAAGATGGACAGTAGCCCAAAGAGCTGAATTCTAAATATGTGTCTGAAAATTATCTTTAAGACAATGCTGTTGGTTGAGATCAATTCGCATAAAAATCTTAGATTATTATTTGGAATTATACTAAGAAGAATTATCAATATTATTATATTAAGATTTTACTGAAGGCAAAGGCCTTTGTCTTTAGGTCTTTGACATTATTATTCAAAAGACACGGAAACCTAGGCAGTGAATATATCACCAGATTCATAGCAACAGCCCCTTCTCCTGATCTCGCCCTCAAAGTTATGTCAACAGTAACTAAAAGGTAATGGAGGTATTAAGACTGGGTCATAGGAAAATCACAGCACTTGAAGTTAAAAATTGTATTTCCATGATTTTAAAATTAATGTGTGCTTATAAAATAAGTTAAAAGAGAGTTAAATTGTAAAAAGAGTACAATATATAGTCACAAAGACTGGTAATTTTTTAAAATTTTATTCTAAGCTTTTTCCCTAAAAATTATGTTTTTTATTGCTAAAATGTTTTCATTAACCAAGGAAGTCTTTTTGTGATAAATTATTTTTTATGTTATACTTGACTAATATGACACCTTTGCAGTTATTTTAACCAAAGAAGAATCAATGCTTCCTTTAGTTTTTATTATTGATAAGTTTTGGGGTGGTAATATCGAAACACTCATTCCTCTGCACTGTCTACTGCAAACTTTCATCCACATGAGGTGATAACACAGTTCTATGGCAAATAAACTGCAAACCAGAGATATAGTCTTCAAAGCTGGTTAATACACACACACATAAACACACATGCGCGCGTGCGCGCCTGCACACACACACACACACACACACACACACACACACACACACCACTTGAATAATAAAGATTTTTCTGTAGGAGAAATAGGTAGAGTAGGTATATTAAAGCAACATGCAACATGTGCTCCACTTTTTTCTGTAATCTCAAGTCTAATTTAAGGGTAGGATTGATATAAATGTTTATAAATTATTTGCTTTCATTGTTAAGTAACAACAACACATTACAAAAATAAAAAATAAAGAATAATTGAAAGGATAAAAAAGGAGCAACTCCCAAAGGTAACTGTTTTGTTATGTTCCCTTTTGGTCATTAACTCTAGACATCTTTTTTAAAATTTTAATAATGATAACAATAATTTTATACAGCTCTTTTATACTGCAATTTTGAAGTTACTACTTAATTTTCATTGCTTTTTCTTTGTTACAATAAATTAAATAATGGTAATAATTATCCGATCATTTCTCTGTCCTGGACTATTTTATGAAATTTTAGAATGATACACTTTGTACTATATTTAGACTTTCAAGATTATTTTCTTTGCACAAATATGAAAATATTTAATTGCTAGATCTAAACCATGCAAAAATATTTAAGTTTCTTAATATTTATTTCCAAATTGCCATGAACAATGGTGTTGTGGATTTTAGGCAAGTTGGACCATCTTCCTAGTCATAACTCAGTAATTCAGTTTCTTTGCTGAATGTGAATGGCTCACAGCCATGAGCTGATAGAACTACTTCATTTGATGAAGTGTTTAATATTTACTTTTTTCCAATTAAAAAAGGTACAGTTCTAATTTAAAGTGAATTTTAATTTTGTATCAAGATAAAAATATCTTGAGGCCCAAGTAATTTGGGAATATCTAAACTTTAAAGTATGTGAGAGCTTTTCATGATATTGATACCTTGAGTATTATGAGTAGAATGAGTGATTCAATCCAAGAAAAACTGGTGTCACATTTTTGTGATCCCTAGTTACAAACTTTCAGTGGAGGAGCAATATTAATAAAAATGATATTCATAATAGCAACCACATCAACATTAAATAGTATTTAATGCCTCCTTAGATTATGTCAGAATATTAAATTCTTTATTTCATTATTTCATACACTTCATAGCAGATGAAAAAATGATTATTAAAGTGGTTAAATGATATGGCCATGGTCACCTAGCTAGAAAGAGTTCAAATTGAAGTTAAGACCCAGATAATCTAGTGCCTATGTTATTTTTAGTTTATTTATTTATTATACTAAACATTTACAGAGTATCTTCTGCCAAGGTTGAGGAACATGATTAGTGAAATCTTGAAAAATAATTGCCCAATAGTATCAACTTTTATAAAACAGTACCGTGATCATTTGCGGGTGCTACCACAGATATTGAAGTATCTAATGGCAACTTGCTTGAATGCTCTAGGTGTGACACCATCTCTAAGTGTGCTTTGCTGTCATGTGACTAATCAAGGTGACTTGCAGTTCAGTGAGGTTATGATTTGTGCTAGTTTCTAGTTCCTAGATTTCATGCAAATGGATTTTAAATGACTTATTCTCTCAATGTGATACATGTTCGTACACTCATACTTTGTGCCTCCAGCAAAGAATCAGTGTACATCTTTAGAAACTGTTGTTCCTGCAGGGTGATTTTGTGTGCACTAACCCACTTATGAACATTCCCTGTACAAGTGTTATGTGCAGCCTTCATATTAGAAGCTGGTTATTGGAGTGGTGTGTTCTGTATGATGTGTCTTACAAATACTAATATTGGGGCTTTAAATGTGACCTACACATGCAATTTTTGTTATCCATTAGTCCTTACACGTAGATGTACAGTTAAAAGATTTTAAGAATCCCATTTTGAAAGAAAAGATTTACCTGCAGTAGCAGTAAACTAGATCTTTAATACATATTCTTATGGTGAGGAGCCTCAACTTTGAATAAATCATGACTGGCTATAAAGAATAAGAACACTAAATTTGACTTAAGTTGCTTTTTCAGAAATATCACTAGTGAGACAGTTATAACCTGTTTAACTCCAAGCCCATGTCCATTAGTATTTTTATTGTAGAGAGACCCCTTCTCTTACATAATTATAGGTACCAATGAGAAGAAAAAAGGTGACAAGAGGTGATAACAATTCAAGTCCACTTTGTATAATACAACAATTAGTTCTGCTTTTTTGCTGGGGTCCAACCCCAGCAGGGCCAGGGGTCCCCAAAGGTGTGGACGGAGTCGACGAAGAAGGAATGACACGGAGACAGCGTTCAGTTGATCAGCAGCCTAGCCAGGATCTCTAGCCAAGTTCTGGTGTTTATTGTCTTGTTACATCTGTATTTATACCAGCTGATTTTAATCCTGCCAATTTCTATTGCAAAGGTTAGGGCATTTCTTATCTCCATTCCAGGGAGTAAAGATTATGTAGCTTAAGCGTGATTATTTGTAGTTAAAGTGATTAACTACCCACCTGGCACTTAGTTAAGGGGTTTTACCCCCTCCCTAACTTCAGGGAAAAATCCCTACCTGGGGAAACAACCTTTCTCGGAGAGGTGACCTTGGTTAAAACACATAGTGCTAAGGGGAGCAAACATATTAAGAACAGTATGCTATATACGCCAGGCCCCTTGAAACATATGCTGTGCAGATGTTTCTTTCCTGCAGCGACTGTGTCAAGCAGCAAGGATGGACCGGCTTCCGGCACTTTTTTACTTCTTCTGTTCTAATTATCTGAAATGTTTCAACCTTATCACCATAAAAGGAGTTTCAAATAGACTTTGAGGATTCAAGTCCCAGGTCTAATGTTTACTAGCTGTGTGAGTTGGAAAATCTATGGTTTTATCCGCAGCTGTTTGGTGTGTAAAATTAGTATCTAAATAGATCCACCAATATGATTATTATGAGATGCAAATGTCATCACATGTGTAAAGTTTATCAAAGTAAATATGATTATTAATATCATTAATAGTATTTATAGCATTGATCCAGAAAATTTTAAAGTAACAAACAAATCTTGATTGTTTCCCTAATGGCAGCATTAGCCATGAGAAGGAGCTCAAGTCCAATTTAACACTTTCGCTCTTGTCTTATAATTAATCCATATGAACAACATCTTGTAGCTTAGTATCAGAAGCTATAGACTCTGATAGCCAATCTCTCTGAGGTGACATACTAGGTTTTGCAATTTAAATCAGTAGTAAGCAAATTCTATGTTTCTTACTGTTCATGATGGTGCATTCTAGTGGGGACGATAGATGTCAACAGAAAAGGACAAATTTTAAATAAAATACTATTATATGAGCACTGTATAAATTTCTTAAATATTTTATAAATAAATTTTATTCTTAAAAAAACTGATATAATCTCAGTGGCCAGGGAAAGTTTGCCTGAAACCAAAGAAGAGCAAGAAGAAAGCATTTTTTTTTCATAGAAATAAATAAATAGAAAAGTGAATGACATTATTCTTCACATTCTACCAACTATGCAGAGATGGGGAGTGGGGGGTAGGAGGGAAGGAGTGAAGGAAAGAGAAAGAGAGAGAGAGAGAGAGAGAGAGAGAGAGAGAGAGAGAGAGAGAGAGAGAGACTTCAACTACAGGTACAATGGAATACTGCTTGGAGGATACTCATTATTTGTAGCACTGGTTCCCAAGTGTTATCTGTTACACCTCCTGTATTAATGATGGAAATGGATCATTAGAGAATTTTATTCCATTGTGGGTTATAAGATGTGTATCGAAATCCAAGTTTATTTGTTAGTGTTGGAGGTGAATTCTATAGCTTGAAAGAGCCCCTTCAGATATTCACTATGGCAAGATTATGTACTATTTCCCTAGATGAGAAAGACTGATAAAAGTCTGATAGAAATGAGATTTTCAGGCTCTTTCAAAAACATTAAGATGAGGAAGCATATGGTAAAACTTGAAAATGCTAAAACCTCTCTCATTATTAGATGCACACTTGTTGGATGCACAATAAGATTATCGCAAAGTAGGAAACCTTCCATGTATTCATCTCTAGGAATTTTATCAACTTGTTTTTTTCTAACTTCCCTCACATATCTACTATACATATTTCTGAAAAATGTAACTATTTTCTAATATAACCAGGAGGAATTTGTGGTTAATATAAAGAAATGTCAAGTACAAATACTCTTACTAGTATTAACATGAAGACTTCTAGTACAAATATCAATAACAACAGTATTGTAAATACTGTTCAAAACTGTTCATTCAACTAAAAAGATTGTGGCAGTTTCTGTGTCATATATAGAATGCCGGGTTTTTTGAACTCTCAAAATATAGGGCAAAAGCTGTTTATGTCAGTATATGTCTTTGCTTGGAAACCATCTGACTATGGGGAAAATGAAAATGAATCTCCTTAAGATGATTTTTTTTAAGCAACTGCTTTTGGGAAATGAATACAATATGGGAATGTAGTGTCTAGAGAGAGAAATATAATGTTTATAAATTGTTTCTCACCGTGTACACCTGAACAAAATGAACTGTGTTAAATTGCTTATGTAAATAGAAGTGTTTCCATTCATGAATAAATAGAATTTTAACATTGCTTTCCTAAAATAATAAATGAATTCACTGTTGGTTCATGCACCAAATCAATTTTGGATGGGTCAAATGAACTAAATAGTGCACTATTATAATGGCTTGTTTATTCTTCAAATTAAGCATACACAATATATAAAACATTACTTTGCTCTATAAATAACTTTCATAAAATATTTTTACTATAATTTACTTAACAAAATATTTTTATCTTTATGACCAGAATGCCAATATTACAAATATTTCTAAGTTTTTTCACCAACTCATGCAAATTACTGAAAATTAAGATTATCTTGTCAGAATTATAGGTTAATTAAAGTACATAATTGTTTTGCAACCCAATAAAATATTAAAGTTTTTATATAATTATCAAGTAAAGAGCACTTATAGGAATTCAGAGGCAAACTTGGGGTTAACTTTATAATAAGCAGTTGTACTTTTAACATTTGGAAATGTCATATTATCATGAGAAGAAAATGACATTCAAAATAAGAGCCAACTTTACTTTACACCAGTATATTCTGAGACTCGAGTAGATCTCATAAGCCATAATCTCTGGTCAGAGGGGGATTTTTAAAGACCATGTATGACCCACTTGTTTTTCTTTCTTTCTTTTGTTCCTTTGATGTTGATGGCTATCACTGTGATTACTGTCTTTAATATATTGACTAAGATTTACCTTTTCTGGTTCAATTTTTCAGGTTCAAAATAATAAAGAAATATTATTAGATAAGAGGCCTGATGCAAGAAATTCGTGCAAGGGTAGGCCTTCCTTCCCCCTGCTGCCACACTGGCTTCCCTCCGGCACCCGGGACCCGGGTTTCCCTCACAGCTTCGGCTTTGTCCAGAAGGACGTCCAGTCTAATTAGCATATTATGCTAATATTATTAGAGATAGTAAGGAAGAAGGAAGGAAATAATTTTTAACTATAAGTAGCAAAGCAACTGTGTGATTCATTTCCAAATTCTTTATAATCAGGGAATACAATTCTAGTACTCTGTTCTAAACATGGTACAAAAATGATTATTAAGCAGATTCCTAATTATTTGTTATTGAGGTTGTACAGTTTAATTTATAAACTAACTTCATGTCGTCAATACAAAGGTATGTGTCTTACAGAGCTCTAGAAGTAGAAGGTACCTTGGAAGCAGACGAGCTCTTCACTTGACTATTAAGTAGCTATGTAAGTTAGGTAACTCTGTGCCTCCATTTATTTTCCTTTATATAGAGTGGGGCAAAAGCAGGTTTACAGTTGTGAGTACTCAAAACAGAGTTTATTCGTTATTATTATTTATTAACTAGTGACCTGGTGCACAGATTTGTGCACATTGAAAGGAAATTAATTAGAAGGTGGCTGGCAGGGCGGGACTGGGCAAGATGGGCTGAGCCCGCCTGGAGCCAACCTCCTGTGGTCCCTCCCCAGCGTCTGTGGAGTGAACGGGGTCCCTCCGGAAGATGGGGTCCCTCGGCCTGGCCTGCAGAGATCGGGCCAAAGCCAGCTCTCTAATATCCCCCTAGGAGTCCTGGAGTGGGAGAGGGCACTCTGCAAAGTTGCTGTCCTACAGGGTGGAGAACGCAAGCACAAGTGTGCAGTAAACCATATTCGGGGCCAACAGTGCCCAAGCAACAACATAACCCACGGCTGAAGGTAGAATCCCGTGGCCCCACAAGGAATCAGGCTCCCTTCTCTCTGGTTCCGGAATGCAGTACCCAAGAACCACTGCAGCTCAGCAACTCCTGCGTTGAGCATCTGCAGCCTGATGGTCAGTGCACATCATAGCGACTGGTCGGATGATTAGACACTTAGCATATTAGCCTCTTATATATAGACTAGGGGCCCGGTGCACGAAATTCGTGCACTGGGTGTGTGTGGGCGGGGGGAGTGTCCCTCAGCCCAGCCTGCCCCCTCTCACATACTGGGAGCCCTCCGGTGTTGACCCCCATCACCCTCCAATCGCAGGATCGGCCCCTTGCCCAGGCCTGACGCCTCTGAGAGAGGCGTCAGGCCTGGGCAGGGGACCCTCATTTCCCCCCATCACTGGTTCTGCCCCCAGCCCAGGCCTGATGCCTCTGGCCCAGGCATCAGGCCTGGGCAGGGGACCCCCAGACCCCTCCGATTGCTGGCTCTGCCCCTTGCCCAGGCCTGACGCCTCCGCCAGAGGCGTAGACCCCCATCACCCTCTGATCACCTGATCGGCCCCTTGCCCAGGCCTGACGCCTCCGCCAGAGGTGTCAGGCTTGGACAGGGAACCCCCATCTCCCCCCGATCACTGGCTCCACCCCCCGCCCAAGCCCTGAGGCCTCTGGCCCAGGAATCATGCCTGGGCAGGGGACCCCCATCTCCCTCTGATCGCTTGCTCCACCCCCCGCCCAAGCCTGATGCCTCTGACCCAGGCTTCAGGCCTGGGCAAGGGGACCATCATATCCCCCCAATCCCCGGCTCAGCCCCTCGCCCAGGCCTGATGCCTCGGCCAGAGGAGTTGACCCTCATCACCCTCCGATCACCAATCACCGGATCGGCCCCTTGACCAGGCCTGAGGCCTCCGGCAGAGGTGTCAGGCCTGGGCAGGGGACCCCCAGCTCCCCGCAGTTGCAGGCTCCGCCCCTGCCCTGGCCTAATGCCTCTGGCCTAGGCGTCCGGCTCGGGCAGCGGGGACCCGCAGCTGCAGCGGCCCCGCGATGGTGGGCTCCGCTTTAGGCCCAGGCAAGGGACCCCTAGCTCCCGGGACTGCCAGCTTCGACCGTGCCCAGCTCCCATCGCTGGCTCCACCCCTACTTCCTGCTATCACTGGCCAGGGCGGCAAAGGCGCCTGATTCTCTGATCATGGCTGGGGGGCAGGGCAAAGGCGGCCCCAGGGCCGCCTTTGCCCTGCCCCCCAGCTCTTAGCTCCCCCCTGGGTTTCCGATCACTGTCAGTGGCAGGGGGCTTCTTCCTGCTTTCCCTTTCGCCTCCCTGCATTGTGCCTACATATGCAAATTAAAGGCCATCTTGTTGGCAGTTAACTGCCAATCATAGTTGGCAGTTAATTTGCATATAGCCCTGATTAGCCAATGAAAAGGGTATTGTCGTACGCCAATTACCATTTTTCTCTTTTATTAGTTTAGATTATTGTATTATATTTTCCATACTAACAACTGTAAACCTACTTTTGCCTCATTCTATATCAAGCATCATAATAATATTTATCTCATAGAATTTATATGAAGATTATATATTAATGCATGGAAAATACCTGTAATACTGTATGCCCTATTGTAAGCAATACATAACTAGCTATTATTTTATAATTCAAGTCCTTCATTTGCAAATGAAGGAAGAAAGATGCTGATGCTTTGAAAGGCATTAATGAGCAATGTAAAACAAATTTGAAATCAATCAATAGAGTTTAAGTTCAACTCCTCTCCTTACTGGCTATGTGGCTATGTGGATTTTTGTATCTCAAATGTTACCACATGTAACATAAGGGAAACAATATCATATTCTAGGAGTTTATTTGTGAATTATGTCTAAAATGATATTTTGAATTTATTTCAGATATTTTCCAATTTTACACAGGATTTTCTCTATGACCCAAGAAGAGAGATTTCTGTTTTTGTTTTGTTTTTTATTTTCAGATGGCTTTGTTATTGTTGTGGTTCCTACTATAATTACTTGCAGAGTGAGGAGAGAATGCATTCTGTCTTTTTTCTACATTTAGAATTTAATTAAATATTCCTTTTTGCCTAAAAGTATTTCCACTCCTTATAAATAATCAGTGGGTACTTGAAAGCAGATTGCATGCTATTCTTTTTTCAAGATACAGAGCTTGATGTACACTATTGGCTGTTTATTAGTTATGTACTGTAGATATCCTAGGTATTTACTTATTTTGTCTCCTTAATTTTCATGAGTGGAAAGACAAGACTAATTAATTTATCTTCCCCTCGCCCTGTATATTTTCTCTAGTTTGATTTATGCCTATTAAGGCTGTAACATTATGGACTGAAACTTAAAACAAAAATATATGCTTTTCCAATTTGTCTAATATTTTGTGGCCTGACTTAATGTTTGCCTGATAAAAGATCTCAATCCTAGATTTCTTTATGTATGTATTTTTGTAAACTGAGATTCTGGTTTTTAATTTTCTAAATTAGGTTGTCTAAGGTGTATTTCTCATAGACCCTTACTTTGGGAAAACAAATAAGAGAGTCATTTGTTGTGTGGCAATCATGTTAGATTTTATTTCCAGCATATTGCTGTATATTTTATAGTATTTTTATCTAGGTTTTTATTTTCCTGCTGAAGCATTATAATTCTGTTCAAATGTTTAGTGGTATCACTTAAATGTTATGGAACTATATGTAAATTGTTTATTTTCTTTCTTTAGATAATGTCTCTTCCTACCTGAGAATTGATAAATATTAATATATCTCTCTTCCTTTTCCGCTTTTCTCCTTTGATGTCATCCGATTTTAGTCAATGTTATTAATTGCCTTAGTGTGCACAGTTGTATAGTTAAATATGCATCTATTTCTTACATGTTAACTTTTATGGTGTATTTTTACTTTAGCTACTAAAGATTAGGGAATTTGTGAACATACTTGTCTTTTGCCTTGTTTCCCTCTCTTCCCTCTCATTTTCTATTTTGCCATTCCAAAAATTCCAGTCAATAAAATATTTATATTCTATTTTGAAACACTTAAATCCACATTTCTTTCAATTATTGATACAGTTGAAATGATTCAGTGTTCTCTAAACGCAGTTAGAGTTGTCAATTTTAGGAAATAAAAGAGACCCACTTAAATTAAAATTTCAAATAAAGGCAGAATTTATTTTCTTTAATATAGGAATTTTCATAACATTTTGAATATTAGGAACCTTGCACTTTATATGTTAACCCTAAACAGAGTTCTTTGTCATAAGACTTCTAGTCATTCCTGGAATCTTTGCAGTTTGGCCTCTACTATATTCCTAAAGAATGATTTATATCAATAGTGTGCATATTCAAAAGGTATGCCTGGTATTTTGTACTTGGAACACAGATCAGCTTTGTAAGGTCACTTTGTGTTTCTGTTATCCAGCAATCTCACTCATAGGAATATCTGTCCAATAGAATTGAATCAGCTTCTCAAAGAGATAGATGTACATCCATATATATTGCAGCATTATTTATAACTAGGGGCCCGGTGCACGAAATTCGTGCACTGGGTGTGTGTGGGGGGGAGTGTCCCTCAGCCCAGCCTGCCCCCTCTCACATACTGGGAGCCCTCAGGCGTTGACCCCCATCACCCTCCAATCGCAGGATCGGCCCCTTGCCCAGGCCTGACGCCTCTGAGAGAGGCGTCAGGCCTGGGCAGGGGACCCTCATTTCCCCCCATCACTGGTTCTGCCCCCAGCCCAGGCCTGATGCCTCTGGCCCAGGCATCAGGCCTGGGCAGGGGACCCCCAGACCCCTCCGATTGCTGGCTCTGCCCCTTGCCCATGCCTGACGCCTCCGCCAGAGGCGTAGACCCCCATCACCCTCTGATCACCTGATCGGCCCCTTGCCCAGGCCTGACGCCTCCGCCAGAGGTGTCAGGCTTGGACAGGGGACCCCCATCTCCCCCCGATCACTGGCTCTGGCCCCTGCCCAGGCCTGAGGCCTCTGGCCCAGGAATCATGCCTGGGCAGGGGACCCCCATCTCCCTCTGATCGCTTGCTCCACCCCCGCCCAAGCCTGACGCCTCTGACCCAGGCTTCAGGCCTGGGCAAGGGGACCATCATATCCCCCCAATCCCCGGCTCAGCCCGCCGCCCAGGCCTGATGCCTTGGCCAGAGGAGTTGACCCTCATCACCCTCCGATCACCAATCACCGGATCGGCCCCTTGACCAGGCCTGAGGCCTCCGGCAGAGGTGTCAGGCCTGGGCAGGGGACCCCCAGCTCCCTGTGGTTGCAGGCTCCGCCCCTGCCCAGGCCTAACGCCTCTGGCTGAGGCGTCCGGCTCGGGCAGCGGGGACCCGCAGCTGCAGCAGCCCCGCGATGGTGGGCTCCACTTTAGGCCCAGGAAAGGGACCCCTAGCTCCCAGGACTGCCAGCTTCGACCGTGCCCAGCTCCCATCGCTGGCTCCACCCCTACTTCCTGCTATCACTGGCCAGGGCGGCAAAGACGCCTGATTCTCTGATCATGGCTGGGGGGCAGGGCAAAGGCGGCCCCAGGGCCGCCTTTGCCCTGCCCCCCAGCTCTTAGCTCCCCCCTGGGTTTCCGATCACTGTCAGTGGCAGGGGGCTTCTTCCTGCTTTCCCTTTCGCCTCCCTCCATTGTGCGTACATATGTAAATTAACCACCATCTTGTTGGCAGTTAACTGCCAATCATAGTTGGCAGTTAATTTGCATATAGCCCTGATTAGCCAATGAAAAGGGTATCGTCGTACGCCAATTACCATTTTTCTCTTTTATTAGTGTAGATAGCCAAGATATGACAACAACCTTAGTGCCAGGCAATATATGAATAGGTAAAAAGGTGTTAGATTATTTTTCAGCCATGAGGAAGAAGGAATTCTCTCATTTATGACAACAAGGATAAAACTTGAAGGCATTATGATAATTAAATGGAGACTGGGGCAGCCACTATGGAAAACAGTATAGAGTTTCCTAAAAAAATTAAATATGGGACTGCCATTTGACCCAGTGATTCCACTTCTAGAAATATATCCTAAGAAATTCAAAACACTAAATAGAAAAAATATATGCACCCCTATGTTCATAGCAGCACAATTTACAAGAGCTAAGATCTGGAAGCAGTGCAAGTGCCATCAGTAAATGAGTGGGTAAAAAAGCTGTGGTACATTTACACCATGGAATACTATGCAGTTGTAAAAAAGAAGGATCTCTTACCATCTGAGATAGCATGGAGGGCCTGGAGAGTATTATGCAAAGAGAAATAAGCCAGTCAGAGAAAGACAATATCACATGATATCACTCAAATGTAGAATCTAATGAACACAATAAGCTGATGAACAAAATATACCCAGAGACACAGAAGCATGGAACAGACTGATGAATCTCAGAGAAAAGATGAGGGAGGTAGGTAGAAATTAACCAAAGAACTTATATGCATACTAGAGGCCCAGTGCATGAATCTATTTACTGGTGGAGTTCCTTGGCCTGACCTGCACTCTCTTGCAATCCAGGACCCCTTAGGGGATATCAGACTGCTGGTTTCAGCCCGATCCCCACAGGCCAGGCTGAGGGACCCCTCCGATGCATGCATTCGTGCACTGAGCCTCTAGTATGCATATAAGATCTTTGGTTAATCTCTTCCCACCCTCTCCCCTCCCCCATTCCCTCTGAGATTCATTAGTCTGTTCCATGTTTCGATGCCTGTGCATTGAGTATCTGCCTCCTGGCGGTCAGTGTGTGTCATAGCTACTGGCTGAACAGTCTAATGGTCACTTAGGTTTTTATATATATAGACATATGCATAACCCATGGACACAGAAAATAGTGTTGGGAAGGCCTGGGGTGGGTGAGGGTGCAAGGTGAAGAAGGTCAATGGGAAAAAAAGGGGATATCTCTAATACTTTTAATAATAAGATTAATGTTTGGGGGGGAAAAGAAATGTCAGACAGAGAAAGAAAAGTAATGTATGATTTCACTTATAGGTGGATCTAAAAGAGTTGAACTTGTAAAGGCAAAGTTGAATGGTGGTTCCCAAGGGCTAGAACAGTGATGGCAAACCTATGACACGCATGTCAGAGGTGACAAGCGAACTCATTTTTTTGTTTGATTTTTCTTTGTTAAATGGCATTTAAATATATAAAATAAATAAAATTTCTATATGTGACACAGCACCAGAGGTAAGTTAGGGTTTTTCAAAATGCTGACACGTCAAAGTCAAAAGGTTTGCCATCACTGGGCTAGAAGATGGGGGAATTGGAGAGATGTCATTTAATGGAACAAACCTACAGCTAGTAAATGATAACTTCTGGTGCTCTAAAGCACAACAAAGTGATTATAATGACCAAATCTATATTATAAATTTGAATTTTCTAAGAGACTAATCTTAATTGTTCTCAAAACAAAAAGGAAAAGGTAATACGTAGGTGATAAGGTGTTAGCTAACACTTCTTTAGTTATCATATTGAAATATATAAATGTATCAAACCAATATGTTTTACACATCAAACTTACACAATGTTATATGTCAATTACATATCAATAAATATAATCCTAGCTAATAAAAGAGAAACATGGTAACTAGCCATACCTCCGCTACCCTTCCCATTGACTAATCAGCACAATATGCAAATTAACTGCCAGCCAAGATGGCGGCCGGCAGCCAGGCAGCTTGAAGTGCACATGTGGCTTGCTTGCTCCAGTGACAGAGGAAGCCAAGGGTCCCCGCCTGCCGCTGCCCAGCTCTGAGCTCTGGATGCAACAATGTTGCAATTATAGAAACTAAACTAACCCCAGGTACCTGCTTGCAGACGGCAGCGGGCTCAGAGCTTAGAGCGCCAGTGATGGTAACAGAGTTTCAATTATAGAATCTAAACAAACCCAGATACCTGCTTTCAGCTGGCAACGGCCTCAGAGCTGGAGCCGGCTCTCAGCTCCAGTGATAGCTATAGAAGGTACATAAATCCCAGAATAAAAAAAAAAGAAAGAAAAAAGGAGAGGTTGGGAGCTTCAGTTGCCCACCAGCCTGAAAACAGCCCTCAGCCCCTCACCCAGACTGGCCAGGCACCCCAGTGGGGACCCCGACCCTGAAGGGGGTGTGACCAGCTGCAAACAGCCATCATCCTCTCATCCAGGCTAGCCAGGTACCCAAGCAGGACTCCCACCCTGATCCGGGACACCCTTCAGGGCAAACCAGCCGGCCCCCACCCATGCACCAGGCCTCTATCCTATATAGTAAACAGGTAATATGCAAACTGACTCTAACAGCAGAAGGACTGGGAATGACTGGTCACTATGACACACACTGACCACCAGGGGGCAGAGGCTCAATGCAGGAGCTGCCCTCTGGTGGTCAGGGCGCTTTCACATAGGAGGAGCTCTGCTCAACCACAAGCCAGGCTGATGGCTGCCAGTACAGCGGTGGTGGTGGGAGCCTCTCCTGCCTCCTCAGCAGCGTTAAGGATGTCAAACTGCAGTTTGGGCCTTCTCCCCGCTGGCAAGTGGACATCCCCCGAGGCCTGCCAGGCTGCCAGAGGGATGTCTGATTGCCATCTTAGGCCAAATCCCCCAGGGGAGTGGGCCTAAGCCAGCAGGTGGTCATCCCCTGAGGGGTCCCAGACTGCAAGAGAGCACAGGCTGGCCTGAGGGACCCCCTTTCCCTCCCGAGTGCACAAATGTTTGTGCACTGGGCCTCTAGTCCTATCTAATAATAGACAAACATGGTAATTGACCATACCTTCGCCACGCCTCCCATTGGCTAATCAGAGTGATATGCAAATAAACTGCCAACAAATATGGCAGCTAATTTGCATATTGCAGGCAGGGCGGGACACCAGGACCCGCCGGAAAGCCAGGCCGTAGGCAAGGCGACCCCCCAGGACCCAGGGGCCGCCTTGCCTGTGGCCGTGATAGTGATCGTGATCAGAAAGCTGGGCCACAGGCAAGGCGGCACCTGGGACCCAGGAGCTCGTTGGCAAGGTCTGCAGGCGAAAGAGCGATGAAGCAATGAGGGGGAGGTTGGGGGGCGGAAGGAGCTACAGGAGCAGCTCTGGCCAGAGACTGAAGACTCCCGCCAGAGGAGGAGCAAAGACTGAAGGCTCCAGCCACAGCAAAGACTATGTCCAGAGCGAAGATGGAAGGCGGTGGCCAGAGTGAAGGTCTGGGTCCCAGGTGCCAGAGGAAAACTGCTGCTGGCAGTCAGGGGAAAGAAGGCCTATTGCACGAATCTTCATGCAACGGGCCTCTAGTCCGATATAATAAAAGCCTAATATGCAAATAGACCAAATGGCAGAACAACCAGAGCAACCGAACAACCAAACAACTGTTCACTATGAGGTGCACTTACCACCAGGGAGCATGCACGCAACACAGCTGGCATCAGCCGTGGAAGGATGGTGGAGCAGGTGAGTGGGGACACCAGACCAAGGCAAGGCGCCAGTAGCTGTCATTGGGGTGAGTCTCTGGTGGTTACTGAAAATTCTTTGCTCCTGTGTGCTGTGGTCCTGCCCAGCGCTTACACCTGCTGTCAGCACTAGCCCTGCTCACGCCCACTGCCAGTGCTGGAGCCACTGTTCACACCCACTGCTAGTGTCCGGCACCAGCTCTGATTGCTCAGCACTGTCAGTGGGTGGGAGTGGCAGCTGCCAGCCTCGATCACCCCTCAGGGCTTCTTCACCTCCCCCTGCTCCTGAGGGGAAATCAGGCCTGGCAACCGCCTCTTGTTCCCACTGCCCTTGATGGCCCTGCTTGCAACCGCACCTGGCACCGGAGCCACCACTCGCACCCACTTGCACCCGCTGCCAGTGCTGGAGCTGCTGCTCACACTCATTGCTGGCACTTGGCACCAGCCCTGATCACTCGGCACCATCAGAGGGTTTGAGTAGCAGCTGTAGTCCATGATTACCCCTAAGGGCTTCTCCACCTCCCCCGGCTCCCGAGTGGTGATTGGGGCAGCAGCTGCTGCTTGCACCTGCTGATGGCACTGGCCCCACTCGCACCCACTGCTGGCACCAGTCCCAATCACTCTGCACCTTCATCAGGTGTGAGTGGGGCCAGGACCTTCAGCACATGGGCAGGGGGCATGGTGGCAGGGGCTGCAGCCGACAGGGGACTGGGGGTCATGGCAGGAGGGGCCAGGCGGGGGCATGGAGGGTGGGCCAAGATCCACCCCTGTGCCTATCAAGCCTCACTGTTTCTTTTAAGGTGCATGAATTCATGCACTGTGCCCCTAGTAAATATATAAAAATGGTGAAAAAAGTCTTTTCAAAATGTTTTCCCATTGTCTTCTGACATCTGAATGATGTCAGATAACCTAAGACTGATCAGAGTTTTCCTTCTTAGTAGATTTGCCTTCCCCCACAAAGGATCTTTCATTTAAATATATGCCCCTTAGCTAAGATATGTTTCAGATTTCTCTGAGATCAATAGGCACTTATTTAATTTTAGAAATAATGCCTTCTTTTGTTTTTGAAATTTCTTGTATGGTATTTTTACATTTTTCTTCTATCCCAATATTTTTATTTTATTTTTTACAGAGATCAACTGAGCTTATCATAGATTTCCTTTGATTATTGTCAATATGTCATTTTATTCACTTTTCCTCCTATATCTGTTTTCCTTTTATTTTTTAATTCTTGTATCCTTTGTCCTTTACTATTAATTTAGCCATTATATTTTTTCCTGTGCTACTTTTAGAATCATCTTATTTCTATGATGTTTTTATAATTTCTTCCTTTTAAAAAAATCAAATTCTCATGGCTCAGATTTTAAATCTCTCCCAATTGTTTTGTCATTTATATACTGTACTCTTGGCATTTTGCCTTCTTATACACATTTTCCTAGTTGATCCCACTTGCTTTTGGTAACATTTCCCCTATGTGGGGAGAGGGGTGGATTGTTCAATGTTTTCCAAAAGTATTCTTTGAAGCAATTATACTTTATAACGCATGGTGGAAAAAATATGGTAACAATTTTTATCTGCACCCTAATAACATTTTTCTATTAGGAACTTTATATGTTCTTTTTATGTTTTTTTCTTTAATGCCTTTAAAAAATATCTTTGTATCCTGTTCAATTTTATATATATATATATGATAATATTTTCATGGATCAGTTATTGTTTAGGAAGTGGTTAAGGTTGGGTTCAAGATGAATTGATTTTTTAAAATATAACCCTGAGATCTTTTATGTAAATTTAATTTTCTTTTACTTCTCCACAACCAAAGAGTTACACAACTTTATGGGAATATGTTTTTTCCTATTTTTGTTTCATTGCTTTTTTTTATTTTTATATTTATAACGGTAAGGTTCCTCTTTCTTCTGCTTATCACTATGACAAATTGGTTAACTGGCTTCTGCAAAGATGACTTATCTTTTAATTCTTATTTAGCCTTACCTCCTGTTTCTCAGAACTAAACTAAATTCAGTACTCTCCTGCTACCTGCCAGTATAGTACTGTTTCCACTGTTCAAAAAAAGAATGCTGAATTTGCTCCTCCTGGAGTGGCCCTTACCTGGATTCATTTTTGCTTTCTCTTTCTGAGATGCTCCACGCTTAATTTATATTCTCTGATATATTAACTTCTTACTACACTTTTTCCTATTTGACTCCAGTTGCTTTTGGTAAAATTTCTCCTATGTGAGGAGAGGGGTGTATTTTTCTATGTTTTCACAAAATATTAAATGACCTTTTATTTTGTTTAAATTTCCTTGATGCATTCTGGCTGACTTCTTAGAAATCCTTATTTTATGCTGAAATGATTAAATCTATTGTACCTGTTAGCAAAAACATGTTCAATGAATAAAAGTAATTATTAATGTAATTTGCTGTAAGGATAATGAGATAGTTTTTCCTTATTTAAAAAACAACCTGGATTAATATAAAGAAAAATGTATAAGAAAATTAGCATGTTTACAACTGACTTAATTTTCTTTTTTTAAATTCTTTATTGTTTAAAATATTACATATGTCTCTATTATCACCCATTGGCCTCTCCCTGGCCACTTCCATGCCCCAGGGCATGCCCTCACACCCCTACTGTCTGTGTCCATTGGTTATGCTTATGTGCATGCATATAAGTGCTTTGGTTGATCCCTTACCCACCCATCCCACACTCCTCTGCCTTCCCTCTGAGGTTTGATGGTCTCTTTGATGCTTCTGTGTCTCTGGATCTATTTTTGTTCATCAGTTTATGTTGTTCATTATATTCCACAAATGGGTGAGATCATGTGATATTTATCTTTCTCTGACTGGCTTATATTGCTTAGCATAATTTTCTCCATGTCCATCCAAGCTGTTTTGAATGGAAAGTGTTCTTTCTTTTTTACAGCAGCATAGTATTCCATTGTGTAGATGTACCACAGCTTTTTAATCCACTCATCTGCGAATGGTCACTTAGGCGGTTTCCAAATCTTAGCTATTATAAATTGTGCTGCTATGAACATAGGCGTGCATAGATCCTTTCTGATTGGTGTTTCTGGTTTCTTGGGATATATTCCTAGAAGTGGGATTACTTGGTCAAATGGGAGTTCCATTTTTAATTTTTTGAGGAAATCCTATACTGTTTTCCACAATGGCTGCACCAGTCTGCATTCCCATCAGCAGTGCAAGAGGATTCCTTTTTCTCCACATCTTCACCAGCACTTGTTATTTGTTGATTTGCTGATGATAGCCGTTATGACAGGTGTGAGATGGTACCTCATTGTCATTTTGATTTTCATTTCTCGGATGATTAGTGACTTTGAGCATGTTTTCATATGTCTATTGGCCTTCTGTATGTCCTCTTTGGAAAAGTATCTTTTTAGGTCCCTTGCCCATTTTTTGATTGGGTTGTTTATCTTTCTTTAGTTAAAATATATGAGTTCCCTATAAATTTTGGAGATTAGACCCTTATCTGAAATAACACTGTCAAAAATGTTCTCCCATACAGTGGGCTTGCCTGTTGTTTTGTTGATGGTTTCTTTTGTTGTGTAGAAGCTTTTTATGTTGATGTAGTCCCATTTGTTTATTTTCTCCTTAGTTTCCATTGTTCTAGGAGCTGTATCAGTAAAGATATTGCTACATATCTGTCCAATTTTCAAAACGCCATTTGTTGAAGTGACTATCTTGACTCTGCCGGGAACCAATTCCAGCATGTCATAATTTCAAGAGTTTCATCAAAAGGTTGATGAGACTTAGGGACTCAACAGGGTTGAGTCACACGTGTAGTCACCTGTTGGGAATGGCTAAAGGCATTTCCCCAAACCTGAATCAGAAACTGATTTTGGCTACCAAACAGTTAAAGGGCATCTTAATCTACATGTTATTGCCTCCTACTGGCCAAACACCTGAACAGCCGTAGGTTATTCCCCAAACTGAATACCCTTTGAGACCTTACCCTTTGAAATGTATTATCTCCACTTTGCCTTAGGACAAATTGTGTTAATAAAAGCAAGGGTCCTAGACAAGGAGGAACTCTTCAGTTCCTTTAGCTGAAGGTCTTCTGACGCCCAATGCCTTTCAAAATTATATCTCATCTCTAGACTCTTTATTAGTCTCTGGATTTCTATGCTATCTATGCACAGCCTCTTCTCCAGATTCCTGAACCCTTCTTGATGCTGGGACAAGAGCACCAACAATATGACTCCATTGTATGCTCTTGCCTCCTTTGTCAAATATTAATTGAGCATAGTGGTTTGGGTCAATTTTGGGGTTCTATATCCTATTCCATTGGTATTTATGTCTGTTCTTGTGCCAGTACCAGGCAGTTTTGAGAAGAGTGGCTTTGTAATATAGCTTGATATCTGGTATTGAGATCCTTCCTACTTTATTCTTATTTCTCCAGATCGCTGCAGCTATTCAGGATCTTTTTTTTATTCCAGATGAAAATCACTGTCAGGATTGTGCCAGCAGTGCTGGTCCATCAGTGCCTGGCCTGTTCTCCTGAAATTGGACCTGCAGGACTATTGAGGGAGTGGAAGGCTGCTGCTGGGCTGGTGGGCCACCACGACCGGTCAGTCAGCTGAGCAGCGCTCCCACTGTGGAAGCTCCCTGACCACCA
The DNA here is from genome assembly GCF_963259705.1 of Myotis daubentonii. Classification (NCBI taxonomy): domain Eukaryota; kingdom Metazoa; phylum Chordata; class Mammalia; order Chiroptera; family Vespertilionidae; genus Myotis; species Myotis daubentonii. Next base: position 101,572,422 of record NC_081842.1, on the reverse strand, counting down.
GGAGGCAGCTCCTTCATTGAGCATATGCCCCCTGGTGGTCAGTGTGCATCATAGTGACCAGTCGTTCCTGTCGTTAGGTCGCTTAGACTTTTATATATATACTAGAGGCCCGGTGCACAAAACTTTGTGCACTCGGGGGTAGGGGGTCCCTCAGCCCGGCCTGTGCCCTCTCACAGTCTGGGACCCCTCGAGGGTGACCACATGCTGGCTTAGGCCTGCTCCCCGGGGGATTGGGCTTAAGCTGGCAATCAAACATCCCTCTGGCAGCCCAGGAGCCCTCGGGGGATGTCCACTTGCCAGCGGGGAGCAGGCCTAAACTGCAGTCAGACATCCTTAGCGCTGCTGAGGAGGCAGGAGAGGCTCCAACCACCACTGCTATACTGGCAGCCATCAGCCTGGCTTGTGGCTGAGCAGAGCTCCCCCAAGTGGGAGTGCACTGACCACCAGAGGTCAGCTCCTGTATTGAGCCTCTGCCCCCTGGTTGTCAGTGTGTGTCATAGTGACCAGTCATTCCCAGTCTTTCTGCTGTTAGAGTCAGTTTGCATATTACCCTTTTACTATATAGGATAGAGGCCTGGTGCACGGGTGGGGGCTGGCTGATTTACCCTGAAGGGTGTCCCGGATCAGGGTGGGGGTCCCGCTGGGGTGCCTGGCCAGCCTGGGTGAGGGACTGATGGCTGTTTGCAGCTGGTCACACCCCCTTCAGGGTGGGGGTCCCCACTGGGGTGCTTAGCCAGCCTGGATGAGGGGCTGGTGGCTGTTTTCAGGCTGCCCACACCCCCTTCAGGGTGGGGGTCCCCACTGGGGTGCCTGGCGAATCTGGGTGAGGGGCTGAGGGCCATTTTCAGGCTGGCCAGACACTGAAGCTCCCAGCCTCTCCTTTTTTCTTTTTCTTTTTTATTCTGAGATTTATTTTCCTTCTATAATTGAAACATTGTTGCCATCACTGGCGCTTCCAGCTCTGAGGCTGCGGCCGGCTGAAAGCAGGTATCTGGGGTTTGTTTAGCTTCTATAATTGAACCATTGTTGCTTTTGGGCTCAGAGCTGGACTGCGGTAGGCCGGGAACCTTGGCTTCCTCCATCACTGCAGCAAGCAAGCCTCATGTTCGCTTTAGCTGCATGGTTGACGGCCGCCATCTTTGTTGGCAGTTAATTTGCATATCGCCCTGTTTAGCCAATGGTCAGCTTAGTGGAGGTATGGTTAATTACCCTTTTTGTCTTTTATTAGATAGGATATAGATAGATAGTATTCCATTGTATAAATGTATGGAGCCATAAAAGACCCCAAATATCCATAGCAAAGTAAAACAAAGAAAAATAAATTTGGTGATACCAGATATCAAACTATATCACAAAGCCATTAAAATAAAAACAGCCTGGTACTGGCATAAGACTAGGCCTATAGATCAATGGAGCAGACAGAAATTACAGGAATCACCCCAAGTGCCCATCAGTAGATGAGTGCATTAAAAAGCTGTGGTACATTTAGAAAAGTTTTTAGTCTTTTATAGAGAACTATAATCCATTGAAAGTGCTGAAAGACTCCTCAAGAAATATGATGCCAGCCCTGACCGGTTTGGCTCAGTGGATAGAGTGTCAGCCTGCAGACTGAGTGGTCCCGGGTTTGATTCTGGCCAAGAGCGTGTGCCTTGGTTGCAGGCAAGTCCCCAGTGGGGAGTTTGCAGGAGGCAGCTGCTCGATGTTTCTGACTCTCTGTCCCTCTTCCTTCTTCTCTGTAAAAAATCAATAAAATATATTTTTTAAAAAATAGAAATATGATGCCAGATCTCAGGGGGAAGGTGAGGCTGGGTGGATGTGTGGGAAGAAATCAACCAAAGAACTTGTATGCATATATGCATGACCCATGGACACAGACAATAGGGTGGTGAAGGCCTGGGGGATGGGGATGGCAGGGACAGGCTATAACGGGTCAATGGGAGGAAAAAGGGGACATATGTAAATACTTTCAACAATAAAGATATTTTTTTAAAAAGAAAGAAGTTGCCAAAACCGGTTTGGCTCAGTGGATAGAGAGTCGGCCTGCGGACTGAAGGGTTCCAGGTTCGATTCCGGTCAAGGGCATGTACCTGGGTTCCAGGCACATCCCCTGTAGGAGATGTGCAGGAGGCAGCTGATCGATGTTTCTCTCTCATCGATGTTTCTAACTTTCTATCCCTCTACCTTCCTCTCTGTAAAAAATCAATAAAATATATATTTTTTTTAAAAAAGAAAGAAGTATAATGCTCTAATAACTGTGGATTTTTATTTTTTATTTTTTTAAAATATATTTTATTGATTTTTTACAGAGAGGAAGGAAGGGAGAGAGATAGAGAGTTAGAAACATCGATGAGAGAGAAACATCGATCAGCTGCCTCCTGCACATCTCCCACTGGGGATGTGCCCACAACCCAGGCACATGCCCTTGACCGGAATTGAACCCGGGACCCCTCAGTCCGCAAGCTGACGCTCTATCCACTGAGCCAAACCGGTTTCGGCTAACTGTGGATTTTTAAAAGTACCTACAAGACATATAGAAGTATAGCAAAAGTATGTTCATTTTTTGTATTATGCAGTCATATTATTTATAAATGTAAAAATTAAAAACAATAGGAGTTGTAAATATCTATTGAAGTTGAGCTAGAATAAAATATAAAAATATTTTATAAAATGTAGGAATATGTTGATTTATATTTGAATTATATATACTTTTGGTCACCATAGAAATGCAAAGAGAAACACCACATAAGATAATATAAAATGGAAGAAACTAAAAAGGTATTATGCTTTGAAAGAGAATTTGATGTGTAGGATGAATGACAGGTTAGAATTTTCAACAAGATTATCTGAAAGTTGATATGCAGGCACCCCCTTAGTAATATTCTTGAGAGCTTAGTTCAGGCAGTTATAAATTTTTCAATCAAAGGGTAAAAATTAATGCGTGGGACAGTTTGATGTGTTTTTTGGGGAAGCCTTCTAGCATGCGCTACCTGTTCTCAGGATCAAATTATTTGTAGCATTACAATGAAATCTTGTAAGAACCCTGAGTGCCAGTCCTTCCAATTTTCTATGTTCAAATGCCATTTTTATTTTATTACAAATTATGGTTTGTAATTATGGCTATAAGCACTTCTCAGATACATCTATTCTTTAGAATTTTCAAATAAAGTTTTCAAGGTTCAGTAAAGCAAAAAGTTACCTGAAAAAAATTTTCTTTAGTTGATCCATGGTCCATTGGGTAAACAGATTTACTTATGTGGAATTTGCTCCAAGAATGAGCCACTAGAGAATGTTTAGGCAAGAAATGAGGCTTGTCTCTGATTTCTAATAAAAATTTGAGTTGAAACAGTGTGTGTTCACTTAATCTTGTTAAATGTAGCACAAAACACTAAGTGTATTAGAGCGTGTATTTAAATGATAACAAACCCGCTGTTAAAGCTAATAGAAAACAGTTCTTTTCTCACTGAGTTATCACATCAAGCATACCTTTAGATATTATAATTTACTACAATATGTTTTTGAGAAGAATTTTTAAAAATCTTTATTGTTGAAAGTATTAAGTCTCCTTTTCTCCCCCATTGAACCCTTCTAGACATCCCCCGCCCCACACACACTCCTGCCCAAGGCCATCACCATTCTATTTTGAGATGAATTTTTAAGCCTTTGTCTTCTTTTATTTCTAAGCAACAGTTTCTTGTGGAAATAAAGTGAGGACAACACTGCTCAAAAAAATTACTACTAATGCAAAATGCACGAATATTTAAAGTTAATTAAACAATAATGATTGAAAACTTATAATTGAATTTAATGATGATGATGATAATAATAGGCATTAAAATATTGAGACTAACTTTTTCTATTAAGAATTATTTCCTACATTTAAATTAATTGTTGTACCTAAACCAGGTTATGCCTCAATTAAAAAAAGAAAAAACAAAGAGCTTTGCTCCTATGTGCATCCGTGATTGAGTTGGGCTTGCTTTGGGGGATTAGGGAGTCGAGGAGGGCAGTCCTAAAGAAGAGTAGAAGATTTCTTAAATTCTTCATCTTTTTCTCTGGGAGGGTTAGGTTCACTCTGCCTTAAGGCAGGGTAATGACCTCTCAGGATTCTTTCCAGCTTCAAGCACCTGTGAAGTAAAAGCATTTATAAAAACGTTAGAACACTTCTTGAGTTATAAAAGATGAAGAGTCCCTAAAGCATTTTCTACACCGAAGAACCAATATTGTTTATTACCTCTCTGTTAAATTTAACAAGAACAATGTCAGGTAAAAGACTGAGAAGTTTGTTTCTAAACTTTGATTAGAACTAATGGAAATGGCTATATTCTCCCAAGCATCAGCGAGGTACATATCCAAGGTTTAAAAGCTTGTTATGAAACTACCATCATTGATTCTTCTTCATGGTTATTAAAGGGTAAAACACTACATGTCTGTTTTCTTAAATTTAATTCTAATTTATTTGATCAATAAAAGTTGGCTACTTATAGCCAACTTACTACATCATTTTGGTGGTTTACCCCTACTAATAACAAGAGCTGTATTTTATTGTTCCCTGATCAAGCAGTTTTTTACTATATCAGCTGACATTTACTAATCAAGTAAAAGCAAGCCTCCAAAAGAATCTCAATTTGGGGAACATAAATGAAAGCTGAACTGAATTTACATAGAGCAATTATGATGTGCCTGACAGTAAAGTATTAGAAACAAACCAATTCTATTTTTATATTACTGCATTGGAGTACAGGAGCTGAATAAATAGTAAAATCTAAGATAAACTACACAACTTCCAGTGTAAATTATTAACCATAGCTATGTTACTATGTTTCAGGCACAATTTCATTTGATTTATTTTTATAACTAATTTAATCCTTAAACCATGTTGTTATTATTTTTATTTTACTATGAGACTCAAATATATATATATATATATATATATATATATATATATATCATATATATGTATATATATATGATATATCTTATCTAATAAAAGAGAAACATGCAAATTGTACCTCTGCTACACTCACAAGCCACGCCCACCATCCATGCCCACAAGCCAATCAGGAGTGAGTATGAAAATAAACCCAATCAAGATGGAGACGCCCACAGAGCTGGAGAGAACAGGAGGCTTGCATTGCCCCTGGCGATGGAGGAAGCCAAGCTTCCCGCCTGCCTTGGCTGGCTGTGGGATCTGCTCAAGGCTACAAAGTTTCAATTATAGAAGATAAATAAATCCCAGATACCTGCTTCCAGCCTCTGTGGCCTCTGCTCAAGGAGGGTCTGGGAGCCTGGGTTGCCTGGGGCTGTGGCCAGCCTGCAAACAGCCCTTAGCCCCTCACCCAGGCTGGCCATACCCTCATGGGGTGAGGGTCCCCGCTGGGGGGTTTGGCCAGCCTGCAAACAGCCATCAGCCCCTCATACAGGATGGCCAGGCACCCAGCAGGGACCCACACCCTTAAGGGGGTGTGGCCAGATTGAAAATAGCCCTCAGCCCCACACCCAGGCTAGCCATGTCCCCCAGCTGGGAGCCTCACCCCATGGGGGTGTGGCCGACCTGCAAACCACCACAGGCCCCTCGCCCAGGCCGCCCCATGTCCCAAGGGAACACCCACCCTTATCTGGGACACCCTTCAGGGCAAACCAACCAGCCCCCACCCGTGCACCAGGCCTCTATCTATACTAATAAAAGGGTAATATGCTAGTTAGACTGGGAGACCTTCCAGGAGACCTTCCAGACGTTCTTCTGGACAAAGCCATGGTGGCGGGGCTCAGGTAGAGGCGGTTAGAGGCCAAGAGGGGAGGGCAGTTGGTGATCAGTTTGGTGGGGGTGGGGCCGTTAGGGGTAAGAAGACCATCAGGGGGGCCAATTGGGGGCAAATAGGCCATCAGTGGGGGTCAGTTGGGGGTGATCAGGACAGTGGGGGGCAGTTTGGAGTAAGCAGGCCAGCAGGGGGGCAGTTGTGGGTGATCAGGCTGGCAGAGGGGCATTTGGGGGCAAGCAGGCTGGCGGTGGGTGACAGTTGGGGGCAAGTAGGCCAGCAGGCAGAGTGGTTAGGGGCAATCAGGCAGGCAGGCAGGTGAGTGGTTAGGAGCCAGCAGTCCCAGATTGTGAGAGGGATGTCCAACTGCCATTTTAGGCCCAATCCCTGTGAACTGGCAGTAGGACATCCTTTGAGGGATTCCAGATTGGAGAGTGTAGCTGGACATTTGTACACAAGGACCAAACTTCATGTCCTAGGATCTCCATTCTGATGAGTGCGCCATAGCGCATGAACAACCTGTTTCCAAACCTTTAGATTTAGCTGATTTCTGCCTGTTGGCTCAAACCAATAACAATGCCTTCTTATTTCTCTAGCTAATTTTCTAAAAGTGGCTTGAGACACACTAACCCAGGGGTGGGCAAACTTTTTGACTCGAGGGCCACAATGGGTTCTTAAACTGGACTGGAGGGCCGGAACAAAAGCATGGATGGAGTGTTTGTGTGAACTAATATAAATTCAAAGTAAACATCATTACATAAAAGGGTACGGTCTTTTTTTTTTTTTTTAGTTTTATTCATTTCAAACGGGCCGGATCCGGCCCGCGGGCCATAGTTTGCCCACAGCTGCACTAACCCCAGTGCTTTTAAGCACTGAATGCAGCAGAGTCATATATTGACTCTCTGCCATTGGGGAGTTCCCCATTGCTCCGCCTGGCTTGCCGAAAGTCTTGGGTAAACAGTTGCAGACTTTTTCCCTTTTGGTCCTGTGCGTTTCCCCGCACTTACTTTAAGGGCCCCGTGTTGGGCGCCAAGTGTTGAGGGATGTTTAATGAACCGAAGATGCAGAGGTAAGAGGAGCACACAGGATGATTGATGCTGGACAGAGGGCTACAGCTCACTCAGGCATGTAGCAAACTCTGCACTCTCACCATCGCTTTTATTGGGGTTTGGTACAAGGTTAGTGCGTCAGCAGTTAATCAACTAAATCTTGTTTTGTTCTATATTATTACAATATCGTATTGAAGACAACTTGCAGCTGTTCCCTCCCTTTCTGTTCTACACCCACGACTAATCTAAGCCTTTCTCAGGGAGGTAAATGTTCCTGGAACTCAAGATTGTGTGCAATCTTGACCCAGTGTGACTCACATGCAAGTCACGCTGTGCTCCTGATAGAACATTCACTTCTTTTTGGAAGGACTTCAGATCTTTGTTTACAAATGTCCAGCTACAGAGAGGAACTCTGTAGGGCTAGAGGAACACCCCCTCCCCCGTGCATGAATTTCATGCACTAGGCGACTAGTACATATATAAGACATTAAAAAAAACATTCTTTATGCTTTACTGGCCATGAAATTATTTATAAAAGAAGCAATAGCTAATTTGAGCCTTAAAAATGTGTATATTTGTGATAGTAGAATGGGCAAGAAGGAAACTCAGATCACAGGGAACCATGTATAAAAGCTTGAGGAAGAACAATTAGTATGGTTCAGTAAAAACCCAAGTAGGGGAATAGAATAGTAGGAAATAATTTTCAATGGAAGTTAATTTATAAGCAGTAATGCCTAACTTTAGAACTTAAAACAAGTGTTTTAAGCTTTATGTGATAAGCAGGAGGATGCACTCAGTTTTTAGTGTTAAGTGGTATCTGAGTGATACCAGTGAAGATCAGCTGTGGTTATGAAGCATCTCAGGACTGGTTTGAAGTGGAGTGGGGGGAGAGTAACTTTGTGCAATCCAGCATTTTCCTAAAAGATGTTACATTCAGAAAATAAATAAAAGAAGTTGTTATGAATTATGTGTGAGGATGTAAATCCCACTATAAGGTAAGCATTCTGTGGGCAGAGACATTACTAATTTCACCAACTTTTAAATCTTCATTCCCTAATCCCAGAACAAGTACTAATATGCCTTAGCTACTAGTAAATGAATGACTGAGATGGTCAAGAGTTTTGAGCATTGGTTAAATAAACACATATACAAGAGGGGTATTTATAGGTTAGCAGTTCAGGTGATCAGACGTAAGATACAAGTAGACAAAACAAGTAGATTCAGTGTAATGTTTAGAAAAGAGGCAATGAAAAGACAAGTTAAAAAATAACCAATCTGATCAGATAGTTGTCAAGCAGCATTATGTCAGGCACATAATGGGCACTCAAGAAATACTGCCTGAATTAAGGAATAATATGAAACTTAGTCCAAAAAACAGCAATAACATTGTTAACTGTAGCTTAAGATTATACGGTTAAAGTAGTAGATGAATTGTATATGGCAGAAGAGACCATAGACAATGAGAGTATTTAGGGGTTTATTGAGGATCTCAGGAGTGATTGGGAGGGTAGCACCCATGGGATTTGACCACTAATTGGATATAATGATGAGAGCATGGTAAAGATCAAAGATTCAATCATACTATACTGATGCCATCAACTAAATAAGAAAAACCATCTTTCTGGGACAGAAGTGGATCCTGCTTTTAATATGCTGTGCTGAGGCTGTTGTGGGACATCTACAGATAAATTACATGTGAGAAACGTAAGACTTAAATTCATGAGTGACAATCCAGAGCTTGTGGTATAGATTTGGAGGTCATTAGTACAAGGCCTATATAAAACCCATGCAAACAAGTGAGATCATTAAGGAATAATGATATAGAATGTAGAATGAAAAAGCAACTAAAAAACTAATTCTGAGAAATTTGTACATTGAAGGAACAGTAAAACAAGGAGGAGACAGAAAAATAATGGCCAGAGAGACAACATAATTGGAATAACTTGTGTCCAAAAATCTCAAGATATTTTCAAGAAAAAAATAAATGATTTATCCTCATCTCACATTTTTTTCACTTTCTATGTGCATTGTTTCATTTAATCTTCAAAAGAATCTATTATTATCTGAAGCTGATAAGGGAATTGATTGAAATTAAAATCTTGTTTTTTTATGACTCTGGATCTCAAATTCATAAAGGTGCATGCTTCTAAAGCTTAACAAAATGCAGACTGAGAATGGATGTCTGGATTTAGCAAATGTGATATCAGTGGTATCCTTTGAGAAAGCATGTTGTATAGAGAAGTGGGAAATGGAATTTGAATGCAAGTAGTTAGAGTCATTGGGTGGTGAGGAAGTAGAGACAATTATTAACACTAGCACACACAATTTTTATAGATTATAAAGACATTTCCAATCACCTATAAATAGAAAGAAGAGGGAGAGATGTGTTAGAAACCTTAAGAGAAAATTGATAGGCCTCAATATTGGAAGTACTTAAGATATTAATGAATTTCATAAACCTTCACTTATGAATATGTTACAGCAAGAATGAATAATCATCAGATTAAAAAACTTGTCTTAAAATGTACAAAAATAGATTTGTACTTATCACTAAGTTCTTGGCTCATTTCAATCAGATATATAAAAAGAAACTAAGGTACAGTCATTTTACTTAGACTTGTCTATTCATTCCCACATGAATTAATTATAGGCTTTAGATACAATTAGGCTTTTAACATTCACATGCTTGTTGGAAATATTAAGATTATGGAAAAATAAATAAATGGCTCCTTGGGTAGTCTTATGTATTGCCATTATTGTTGTTCATTTATTTCTCAGTTCAACCACACCAAATATTCAATTTGTTCAATTGAAGGCTTTAATAGTCTCTATTTACTTCACAGAAATTTTATCAAAAAGAAAACAATGCTTAGTTAAAACATCTTTTTAGAGGCATGGATTATCCACACCATCATTAGACTTGCATGAATTTGAAAACATCAGATAATGCTGTTGTTCAATTTTTAGTGCTCATAATGGATTAGAGTCAAGTTGCATTTTTACATAATATATTTCTATATTGAGGCATTTCTCTAAGGAAAGATGGTAGTACCTGGATTGGAGGCCTGGATTTTAGCTTTGGTTTCACCAGCATGTGTTTGGGAAGTCTTTAATTATTTAGCTATTGCAGTTATTGTATAACTCTCAAATTGTGTTGTCCAAGAGGCAATGAATGTAGTTGCTAGGAGACAGATTCTGGAATAAGACTCCTTGTTTTAAATCCCAGCTCTACTCTGGGTAAACTGGGTATAATAAAAATACCAACTTAATAAGACTATATGAGGCTCAAACAAGCTCATAAATGTAACAGACTATGGTACATGTGAGTACTATAAATAACCAACTATTAACTATGATTATTATAATTCATAACTAGCTAAATTCTGATACCATTTTAAACATTTATAGAGGCTAACAGTGTAACTTTATATGTGCATTATATATATATATATATATATATATATATATATATATATATATATATTCAATCATATCCACTTTTGGTACTGAGATTTGGTTAAGTACATATATATAAAGAGCTATAAACTTATTTATGGAAGATAGAATTAAAATAACTGGTGGCTGCCTGTAGCCAGTTCCATGAGGGACATATAAATGTTTTGTAGTTTAGGTGTCCCAATGTAATGTAGCCTCTTCGTGAGATGATACCTAATTTTAAGCCAGTTTCTCTTCAGCAAAGACTTCAGCAGTTTTTTAAGTCAAAATAAAAATAGTAATGGCTGAGTTTCTAACAAACAATTCAAAAAAAATTTGGTCTTCTTAATTCTCGGTCGTCAGGCTTGCTTTGTGACTAAAAAGTACAAATCATTGTCCTAACCGGTTTGGCTCAGTGGATAGAGCTTTAGCCTAAGGATTTAAGGGTCCCAGGTTCAATTCCAGTCAAGGGCATGTACCTTGGTTGCCCTGATCGATGTTTCTCTGTCATCAATGTTTTTAACTCTCTATCCCTCTCTCTTCCTCTCTGTAAAAAATCAATAAAATACATTTTTAAAAAAGTACAAATCATAATGTTTTGAATCCCTATGTGTTGGATGTTATTAAATATTTCTCTTAGTATCCCTGCCATTATCGTTGGTAAATATGACCAATGAAAAAATTATAGCCAAGCTATCAATTTTTCATCATTTATTTTCTTAAGGAGTGGAAAAATTTAATTAGACATTCAACATATGAATATATTCAGCAGTGAATGCTCCAAGTAGCCAAACTGAAGCTCAAGTTAACTTAGGAAATTTGATCTGTGTTGAAGAATTCCAAAAGAAATAAAGAATAGATTTGAAATTTCATTAGCAGAAAATAAAAATATTAAAATATAGTCATAGGTAAAGGGTCAGAAAGAAACATATCATCATAAATACCATTTTAAATGAGCTAAGCACACGTTAGAATTACCTTGTAAACTTTAGAAAAAGTACATATAAAGAAGAATGTCAAATTAAAAACTAAGATTTAAAACCTGTAATAAAGAAGCTCAACTTCTCCTTCTAATCCTGTTGTAGACAGAAATCACACTAAATTAGACTTAATAGCTTTCATGTTTTTCCTAAACCAAAAACACAGAACACACTTTTTCTTCAGAAACACAGAAAATAGTTTTGTTTTTCTCCAATATCTTGATTCTTCTACCTGGTGTAATTTTCAGAGCTGGAAATTACATATTTCAGTTTGAAGATCCACTGGCTATTTCTTGGATATTTTCAGAGTGCACCTCAACAGGAAACTCTTTGGTTATTTCCTTGAATAAAGATAAATCATGTATTAGGAATTGTTTTGGCTAATTTTACAACTCAAAGAAAGGTTAGTTTTCTTTTCTATTTAAAAAAAAAAAAGCTCAGTGATCAGTTCCTGGCATTGGTTTAGAGATTTAACAATGGCAGAGCTGATGTCTCAGTTTTCTGAGATTAGACATCCTGTCAACTCAGGGTGTAGGATGGCTGCTACACCACCATAGGAAAGGGGGTAAGCAAAAAGAAGTTCCAGACACATTCATCCTCTTTTATGAAAAAAAGCAAGAGCTCTCCTTCTCCTTGCATCTCTAGTGCTAGAATGGGTTATATGGTGTATTTGTTTGCTAGGGCTGTCATAACAGTATATCACAGGCTGGGTGGCTTAAACAATAGAAATACATTTTCTCACAGACTGGAGGCTAGAAATTAAAGATCAGGGCACCACCAGGATTGGTGATAGTTCTCTTCCTGGCTTGCAGATGGCCACCTTCTTGCTACTGTGTCCTCATATAACCTTTCCTTGGTGTGGACACACAAAGAGAGAATTGGGGTGGGGTCCCAGCCTCATTACTTCATTTAACCTTAATTACTCCTCTAATGGCCTTATTTTCAAATATAGTAACACTAGAGGCCCGGTGTACGAAATCATGCATGGGTAGGGTCCCTAAGCCTGGCCTGCTGTCAGAGCCAATCAGGGCCTTCCTGCTGTGGGCCAGGGCCTCCCTTCCCTGGCTGCCTGCCAGGGCCTTCCTTTGTTTCACGCCACCCCTGGTGGTCAGCGTGCATCATAGCGAGCAATCAAACTCCCGGTCTCTGGGTCGAACTCCCAAGGGGACACTTTGCATATTAGCCTTTTATATATATAGATTGGGGGTTGGGGTTTCAACATATAAATTTTGAAGGGACTCAGTTCAGTTCACAACATGTGGTTACCTACATGTGGTTAGCTACAAGGAAGATCAGGAATGCCATGTGTGACTCACACCAGGATTTCTCATTTGTGATTGGATAATTCTTTGTTGTGGGACCTGCCTGTGCATTTTATGATGCATAAGATCATCCCTGGCCTCTACCTAGTAGAGGTCAATAGAAAGCTAGCAATACCCCTTCCTTGCCCACCCACTCCCTGAATGTGACAATCCAAGATGTCTCTAGACATTGTATTGGGAGACAGAGGGCCAAAAACATTTCCATTCCCTCAGTTGAGATTCACTAACCATGATTTGGTGTTGGGTTTGTTGTCACAATACCAAAATAAGTAATGTGTTAATTAGGACATTAACATATTATGAGGGAAAGTTGGAGGATAGTCAATTAATTGTCTGCACAGGAATTCCTGTATCTTTATCAAGTTTTCTGAGAATGAGACTATGACTTACCTATCATTCTATTTGTCCTGTTAGATAAAATATAATTTTTTTTTCTAAAAACTTATTTAATGGTTCTTTAAATTAGATACAAGGAAGAAAATGAAAGGTCCACTTTAATGCATTTAAATACCTAAAATTATAATTAAATACTTAAACCAAGGCTACTGCATCAGGCTACCTAGAACGGAGTTACACAGAGAAGACCTTGCTCCAAAGAGAGTGTGATAAAAGTAGCATCAGATTATGGCACAGTGACTGAACCAAAGATAATTTACCAGAGATAACAAAGGACAAAAATTATTGACAATTCCATTTCCTAATTAGTAAGTAAAGAACAACTAGGATAGTACCATCCCGTCTTCCTTTCCTTCCTCCACTCTCTTCCTCCCCCACCATTTTATGTAGGTTCTGAAAATTTTGTGATCAGCAAGCTTTTCTATAGTCTCAATCTATTATTTGAATGCTAGCTTGAACTCCTGGAATCATAATGAACCCTGTAGCCTTCCCATATAAAAACTGTTACCCCTTCTAGCCTTTCTTATCTCAGAGCTCGATATAATGTGATGTCTGCATTGTCATATTCTCATTCAAGCACTTCTACTGGGGAAAAAAAAAGTGTTTGAACCAATTGAAACTCTAATTCCATTGATGCCACTATTTCTTTCTCCTTACTCATCAGCTTTAATCCTGGCTTATACCAGGATTAAATCCTGGCTTATACACAGTTTAGATTTCACACTTACTATAATCAGTCCCTTATAATCATTCTCATTGGTTTGCCTCTTTATTCTATATCTTTCTTGCTGGCAAAGTTACAACTCTAGATATTCTCAATCTCTTACTTTTCCATAACTATTCTTTAAAGTAATTACTCAACATGACTGACTGCTTTTACTTTAAATTCGTGATCATGGACCTCAATTTTTTTTTTGCAGGTTCATATTATTCCTCCCCTTGTAACTATTTCATTTTCTTTCCTCAAACTGTACTTTCTGGAAATAAGGTCCTATCAACAGCAAAATCCTCTGTACCCCAATTATTTTCTCAAGGTCCTCACACTTCCTTCTGTCAATTAATCTTTTTGCCTCTCCAATTCTCTAATCTCGAGTGTCTCTGCTACTTCAAATATCTCTGAGCTCTTTTTATAGAACTCTCCTGACTAGACCAGACCTTTCTAGGTAATACTCCTAAGATTAAAGTCAATTTATTAGAGGCTACACATCTACAAAATCCCTTTACCTTTGCCTAGCAGGGTAGCCTAATGGAAGTAATAACCTATCATGTTCATAGTCCTCATTCCCATTGAAGAAGAGGGAATTGCATAGGAAGTAAGTGTGTGAGGGAGGAGTGGAAATCTTGGTACTAAGTTAAAGTTTGTTCTTATCGTAGACACCCAATAGCCAAGATAAAATACAAATTTTGAGTAGAAAATTGTATTCCCCTTCCACAGCAAACAAATAGACAAACAAACCACAAAACTACCTGCCTTTAAGGATGTGCTGCCTCTGTTCCTTCTGAGGACAGCTCTTTCGCATGTGCACTTGCTCCCATGCCCCAGCATCTACTGAAAGACTCCAGACCTTTAATTACCTCAGAACTCTACTAAAGCATACCTCTTCCCTCTGTACAGGATACATTTCTTAATACTCCTGGATGATGTAATGTCTCCCAATATAAACAACAAAAAAACAAAGGCAAGCTTTTCTTTTTATTATACTCTGCTATTCCATAAAATATATAGCAAAATTTCTCAAAAGAATCCCAAATACAGTTTTGTTTAATTTGCCAATCTCATTTGTTATCCTAGGCCAGCGATTTTCAACCTTTTCATCTCATGACACACATTAATTACTAAAATTCTGCGGCACACCAAAAAGTTTATTCTATTTTTTACTGACCTGATAAAAAATAGGTATAATTTTGATTCATTCACACCAGATGGATATTGTTGTGTTGGTTGTTGTCATTTTTTTTTTCAATTTGACAGCCTAAAGGAAAAGAGTTTAGTGCCCCGACTAAATAGGTATTGCGTGTTTTAAAAATTTTGCAGCACACCTGTTGAAAATTGCTGGCTTAGGCCAACCAGACTTTTATCTCCACCAACCCTCTAAAATCTTCCTCTTCAGTCACTGAGAACTATCTTGCCAAGCCCCACTCTTTGATCCTCAGCCTTGTTTTACTTGAGCTTGCTACCTTATTTTAATAAGTAATTATTTGATTTCTTCATTCTAAGAAACATATTTTTCACTTAAATTACATGACACCCCATTTTCTCATTTCCTTATATTTCCATGGCTCTCCCAGTTTATTTTGCCAGATTCTCTACTTTATTTCTGATTGTTTAAAGTTATATTCCTATAGAGTTCTGTGCCTGGCTTTCTTCTTACTTCTCTATGTGTACTTACTCTCTAAATTATTTCAATTACTTTTATTTTATAAGTACCATTTAAAAGGCGAAAGATTTATGCGATCTGAAGAGAAACCAGAGCATTATATAAGTGCCATTTAAATGCTGATAACATCCATATATATTTATCTCTTGCCCTGAGTTCCAGTTTTAACACATCTAAAACAGAACCTTGATTTTCTGACCCCTTAAACATCTGTATATCTTTTAGTGGTATTAACATTCACTCAATTTCTTGTGATGAAAATATTGATTCTGTTTCTTCCACCATAGTCCAATGTATCACAAGTTTGTCAATGCTCCCTTAAAATAGACTCTGGGTATGATAAATGCTCTCTAGCTCCACAAATTCCCTCCTAGTCTGGAGCCCCATACCCTTTTTCCTAAAGGCCTAAGACTTGATAGTTTTAAAATGTAAGTCTGAACATTATTCTTCTCTGCTTAACCCCAAACTTAGAATAAAATGCAAGACCAGTAGTCTTGCAGGATCCATCTCCTGACTGCCTTGGTGACTTCAGCTCCTGTCTTTCTTCTCCTTGATCTCGACTTCAATGTTGAACTCATATAATCCATTCAAACCTTAGGGCTTTTGCACTTGCTGTTACCTCCTTCTGAAGCACACATCCTCTAGGTCAGTGGTCAGCAAACTCATTAGTCAACAGAGTCAAATATCAACAGTACAACGATTGAAATTTCTTTTGAGAGCCAAATTTTTTAAACTTAAACTATATAGGTAGATACATTGTTATTAACTTAATTAAGGTACTCCTAAGGCTTAGGAAGAGCCACACTCAAGGGGCTAAAGAGCCGCATGTGGCTCGCGAGCCGCAGTTTGCCGACCACGGCTCTAGGTCACTACGTAGCTAATTACTACTTTCCTCAAGCATCTGCTCAAATACCACATAATCAGAGAAATCTTTTCCCAAGTGGATGTCAAAGACCAGTTTCCACTGAGTGGCATGCTATCCTTTTACCAATTTTGATATTTTTCTTCATGGCACTTTTTTTTCTATTTTCAATTTTATTATATATTAATTAGTTTACTTGTTTGTGGTGTGTCTTCACAAACAGAAATGAAATCTATGAGGATGTGTTGGTCTTCTCTGAATTTTCATACCATAAAAGCTGCCTGGGTCATGATAGGTAACCAGTAAATATTTATTGAATAAATAATAGAGGTTAACACAGCATAGAATAGGAAACTACTTTGACTTGAAATCATACTACATGGCTTCTGAACATTCACGGCCATGTTCCTCCAAGCTTCCTGACCTCACTTGTTGCTGGGGCTCTGCTTCCCTCTCTTGAATCATCACTCATTTCCATTTTTCTTTCCTCTTTGCTCTGTGCAACAGTCAGAAAAAAAATCATAATTCTTGAAACCTTATTAGAAAATTATTTAACATATCAGACTAGGTAATGAAGCCCTCATATATACAACTAAAACACCCCATTAAAAACAAACAAACCACACACCACACAAAACAAACAAACAAACAAAAACACCATAAACAAAAATCTCCCACCCAGCAGAGATTATGCTGGTCTCCTGTAATGCTTTTGTGAAAATCTTAATCTTTCTTTCTTTCTCTTGTCTTTTCTTTTCACTCTAAAATAGGATAGTATTATAATAGAATTATGCCAAGGCTAGGTAAGCTACCAGAACCACCAGGGCATGCTACCTCCTAAAGCAGCCAATTTCAATTTCCAACAGCCCTAATTTAAAAATTCTCTCTTTATGAGGAGCTAATATTTACCTGGCTGTAACTTTGATCCATTGGTCCTATTTCAGCTAGCTGGGGCTCCTGAGCATAACTGTTTCCTGTGCAGAAATAGAACAGCTGCTTAACACCTCCCATATGCTATTGCTTTATATAGTTAAAAATTGTAAATCCCTCAGCCTCCAGCACCTCCACCATACACTTTGTCAGCCTTCTGTTCTCTGTTGTAAATAAATTTAGCTCTGTAGACTTTCCTCAAATGACCCCTTTACCCAAAACTTGATTACTTCTTAACTCAAGAGAGAGGGCAAAGCCATTTTGGGGATTTTTAATACAGAGAGGGCAATATAAAATGTAAGTCTATTGTGAATTCTGATTTTAGTAAATTAACTACTTAACACAATTTATTTCAAGTAGCACATGTTTACTGATTTATTCAATAAACATTATTAAATCTCTAAGTGTAAAGAACTATATACCAAGATTAAAATAAGTGTAAGACAAATTAGTTTGGTTCAATTGTTATATTTTCTTATGAGCTTTAACATGCCATTTAAGTTCTTTGGTACCCAATGATCTTAATAAAGGATGCATGGGGGTTTAGGAGCATCCATAATGCACCTCCAGGGTTACAGAGTTAAACTGAAGAAAGCTAAGCCACTAGGCTACTAACCTGCTGATGAGTTCTGCATTTTGTCGCCCTCTGGGTAAATGGTAGCTACATTCATTTTATTAACTCATGGATTATAAGTTAATTTAAGGGGAATATGCTATTATAGATTTGGATGAGATCCTTAAACTCCATTAAAACTTTGATTGTAGTATGCATTAATAGAGCTTAAAAGTCAGTCAATCAAATGATGTATGGCGTACATAGAATGTGACATTAAATGGAATATTTGATATGTACTATTAAATCTTTCAGAGTAATTCTTTGGAGGTTTCATGAATACCCATTTATTTAACTTTTTTTCTATTTTAGGTAGGGATTTGGGGATTTTTCTAATGTATGTATCTATTTTAATGCTTGAGAATGGAAAAAGTATAAGATTAATTAAGGTTCTCTGTGGTGAATTAGTTTATCAGTTTAGGTCTCCAATGAATTTTTACAAACTAGCAGGGCCTAACAGATTGAAAAAGGAAGATTCCTGAAGATCTTCAAAATTCATAAATACCTATAAAATTTTAGGAAGGGGGCTAACCTTTGTTTTGTCTCAGGAAGTTGCATTTTACTTAGTCTATTTTTTAGGTAAATATTACTTTTTATTATCCACATTTTTAATTTGTGATAACTGAAACTCACAAATTTATGCCAATTGCTAGTATGATTTAGCAAGACTAGTATTTAAATTTACATCTGAGTTATTCTAAATCCCAGAAATAGAACAGTTGTTATTAATTTAATGTACCATGTGTCTCCTGGAGAGTAATTATTATAATATAAGAATCCAATCTCAGGTTTTAGAATATATTGTTAGTTAACTATGAGTAGGTATTAAGGGTAGTGAGTGAATCTTGCAGATTTTAGTCTCATTAATATCCAAATAAAGACTAACTAGGAGAGATAAGGAAATAATATCTATTATTATACTCTTGATAGGGCTCATAATCCTCAAATAAAAATATTTTATTTCCAATGTACAGGAAAATACTTATGTTCCTGAAGGTTAAGTAACTTGTCCACAGCTGCACAGCTGGAAAAACACAGAGCTGTAATTCAAACACATCCTGCCTGCCTCTACACACTTACTCTTTTTATAGCAGAAGTATGACTTAAACTTGGCTTCAGTTTCATCTGATATAAAATGAATGGAGAGCCAAATATTAATTAGGAAAGTCAACTACTTATTGTTTGTTTAGTTTAGTTTGTCTTTTTTTTTAATTTTGGAGATGTGATAAAAACATAACCAAAAAATCTATCCTAACACAAAACTTCCTGGAATTTCTTCTTAGAATACAGATTGCACATGTTAAACAATTTTCTTTGTTTCATTTGGAGTGAGTGATGCTAGGTGTTTTGAAAAGACAAACCTCAGCACAAAATTTGGCTTAACACAAAATAGGTTTATTTTCTCCTCCCATTGAGTCCAATGTGGATTAGGTCTTTCCTTTCCAAACAGTGACTAAAATTCCATCTTTTAGCTATGTCATTTGGATCCCAAGCTTTCAAAATCCCTAAAGAAGGACTAAAGAACTTGGGATTCATGTAGTATATTTTTGAGTGCCAGGCTTGAACATGGCTTACATCACCTTTATTCACATCCCCTTGGCAAGAACCTGATCAAATAGCTGCAATGCAACCCGCCTGCAGAGGAAGTGGGTACTTGTACAGGAGCATATGGATATTTGCATAGTACTTTGAGTCTGTGCCACACCTCAACAAGAATTTAACAGACGTCTCCTTTTGCCAGGCACCAAATACACGTTCCTGGGTAAACTGGACGCATGCCCGACCACTGAAATGCATTTAGAAATAGGTAGGTAGATAGTGCCCTGGCAGAAAAACATATGCCTATATTTTGCTCTAACTTGAAGGAAGAAAATATTTAAAAAAATAGGGGGAAGTTTGGAAAGATGTAAACAGATATTTCTAAATCAGAAAATTGCCTTCGTGACATTGTCCAAAAGCATCAGGAAACTTCACAGAGAAAGAATTCAACGTGAGTTTGGTTTGGCTTCTCTTTTATAGTTTAGATTTATTACCTTTGGAAAAAGCTAAGATGAAGAAAAGCTATATATTTTAAGTAATCAGGCTAATCCTATGTAATAAAAACCTAATAAGCAAATTGTCCCCTTGACTGCTCGCTATGACATGCGTTGACCACCAGGGAGTGGCACGGAACATGGAAGGTGTTGGCAATGCGGCGCTGGCAGTGGAGGCACTGCTGGCTCCAATGGACCCCAATGAGAGTGGAACTGAGGCGGGATGGTGGAGAAGGTGAGCAGGGGGTGCCAGACAAAGGCGGGTGTGAGTGGGGGCCAATTCCCCTGCCGATCATCCTGCAGACAGCAATCAGCAGCCAGCAGGCCCTGATCACCCCATCAGGGCCAGGCCCTGGGCTGGACAGGGAATTGGGGGTGGGTGGCAGTGACCAACCTCCAGTGGCAGCCGGGTGGGGAACTGCGACCTCTCACTGGCTATCTGGGGGTGGGGGTGACAGGAATGGAGGTGCAGTGAGAATGCAGGGTGTCCACCAAGCTAGCTCTCACTCCCCCTGGTACCCTCCCCCAGAATGCCAGGGCTGTGTGCCGAGGAAACCCCTCCGCTCAGGTGCCAGGCTTCACACAGGAGCCGGTCTGCAAGACCAGCTGGGAGAGAGAGCGCTGGCCACCTGGCTTCTGTGCAATGGTACTGGTCATCCCAGAGGCCCACACTGCACCCCAGCCCACAGTGTCCATCCATGCTCACTGCATCTCTGTGTGGGGACTTGGGCACCATGACTCAAGAGGAGAGGAGCATACGGAGGCCTGGGAGCCCAGGTGCTGCCCAGGGCCCAGAGGTCAGTGGGGACCTGCCCTTCCATGTCAGATGCTCTCACTTCAATCACCAGCCAGGCCTAGGGACCGCATCTGTGCATGAATTTTATGCACTGGACCTCTAGTCTAATATATTTGTGGGACCATGTAGGCACTAGAGGAATGAGTCAGTCAAACTTTCAGTGATTTTTAGGATGATTGCACCACTTTGAAAGATTAGACAGAAAAGTTCAAAGAGCATGATATCTATAACCAATTTAATGCCAAAAGGACTTCAAATTGATATTATTGTAACTAAAATAAACAGAGGTTTAAGAGGTTCTCATTGCCAATGAGAAGACAGCCATTTAAAAATTATTTTGACAGCTGAGCCATTACCAGATTGTATTATTAAAGACCAGTGGAGGAGTTGAGATTAGAGTAGATTTGATTTCATTTTTTAAAAATATATTTTATTGATTTTTTACAGAGAGGAAGGGAGAGGGATAGAGAGTTAGAAACATCGATGAGAGAGAAATATCGATCAGCTGCCTCCTGCACACCCCCTACTGGGGATGTGCCCGCAACCAAGGTACATGCCCTTGACTGGAATCGAACCTGGGACCTTTCAGTCTTCAGGCTGACGCTCTATCCACTGAGCCAAACCAGTTAGGGCTGATTTCATTTTTTAAGGTACTCTCCACACTTTCTATCCTATATAAGAGAGGAATATGCTAATTAGCCATTATGCCCTGAGGCATAATGATTCCAAGCACATCATGACCAGATCACGGATCAGCAGGAGGGTGGGCCAGGGAGGTACAAGTGGGCTGTGCAGAGCTATAGGAGGGGGCAGGGCAGCAAGCTATGAGGATGGACTAGAGGGAGGGGGCCGGGGGGAGCTACAGGAGGGCAGCAGCAACCTATTGGCTACAAGCAGGAGGCAGAGAGCTACAGAAGAGGGCAGGGCAACAAGCTATGAGGGGGGCAGGGGGAGCTACAGGAGGGCCGGTCAGCGGGTGGAGAGCTACAGGAGGGCACACAGATTCGTGCACAGGGCTACTGGTTATATATAAAAAGAAAATCAGCTTTTTAGTAGGTCACTGACAATAACTGAATTATACCACTGAATTGCTACTAGTCTTGAAACATTCTGAAAACATTTTAACATTCAGCCATCTCTTCTATTTTAAAGCAAATAAACATTTATTTTTCCAGTCAGATAAATATTTGTTTTAGGAGTGATGACTCAACATATTGATTTTGTTTTCAGCAACTGTTGACATTTTGGTTGATTTTATGCAATATACTCTCTGGACTAATACATTTTGTAGTTATTTCAGTATCATGATTGATAGTTTGAATGAAGTCATGCTTAATTGAAAACACAAAAAATCTGAATTGAATGATTGCAAAAAGCCATATTAAAGATATCTGAAAACTGGTAAAACAACAACAACAGGGGAAATATTTATTCTGCCTTTCCTATATGAACTGTACCATTAACCAAATAGTACCTGAGAAATGTCTCTTTATAAAAATTTAACAAGTAATACATTAAAAATGTAAAAATAGAATATCACCATTTTGCAAGTTCCAATGAATTAATAGAGATAGGCCCAATGATTGATGGCTTTAAAATCACACAAGAAATAGAACCTGAATCTGATATACCTTCCAATTTCAAAGGTATATAGAGAACAGAAAACAATTATTAAATTGCACCCTGAGATTGCAACTATAAAAACCCAGACTATAGAAAACACCACTGGAAAAGAAAAAAATGAAGGGAAACTATTGATTAAAAAAGACTTAAAAATGTAATAAAATTTTTAAATGGGCAAAAATAACAATAGTGCCTATGTAACTATATCCAGGTAATAAATCTATTTAAAAATAAAAAGAAGGAAGAATTACAATAAAAGTCAGAACAGTGACCACTGCTGCTGGAGGAAGGGGACTGTAATGGCTATGTGGTCCATGGAAGCGGCTTCTAGGATAAAAGTAAAGTTCTATCTTGATGTGAATTGTGGTTACAAGTATGTTTATCTTGAAGAAGTTTGCTAAGCTATACATATCTTTTTTTGTGGTTTACTTTATCTATTTTAAATAAAATAAATTTAAACACATGTGATAAATATTTATTGTAAAGAATATCTGAAAATCTCTGAAACATTAAACAAAGGTACATGTGAGTAGATTTAGTGAATATTTGAATTTATTGCAAGGAAAACCTAATGGTAAAATCCAGATGTTTTTTAACCACTTTCTCTGCAGACAGTTTTTATTTCTACTTTTTCATGTCAAAGAAACCAATTGCTTACATTTTCTTTTTCATCCAAAAGACATATTGATTTTACTAGGAGGCTAAATGGTACCATTTTGCTTTTTCCAGCCTATTTCATCTCCTAGCTTCTAAATTTCAGATCTGTCAGTTTTACAGTATTTTTTCTTCTGCCTTATCATTTTTGCCTTTAACTTAAGTATCCTTTAGGATTACTTTTTCTGAATCAGAACTTTTAAGTGTTGCACTACATATTATAGAAGGATATCAGATTTGAAGAGAGCAGTCATGGTCTCATAAGAGAACTACTTACTGAAAGCAAGAGGAAACAAAAAATGAAGGGGAAAATGTCTTCCCTATGCTTAACCTGACAGAAAAATGGGATTTCAAAGGTTATTTGTCTAGCCACACAATAAAGTTATTTATCAAATTGCAAAGTAGGCATGCAGGTGCAAAAATGAACAAAATATATTTGCAGATACGGTTTTGCAGACATGTTGTAGGCTCTCCATTACACAGGCCCATTTTAACGGGACTCCAGAATGGGAATTTATGAGAATGAGTATAAAACAGTTCCTGACTCAGATAACCAAGGCATATAAAAATAAGTTGAACCCCCAACTGTGCTTATTGTAAGGTCGGGGGTAGGTGAAAGGAACAGATGTGCTTGTCAATACAAAGATCATATTACATATCAGTCCTTGGGTTCAGTAACAGCCTTCAGCAGGCAATGTTCCATAACTAGAGAATATATGCTTTTTGATTTTTTAATAGAGCTGTAATTAATGTACTTCTGCCTTCGTGTGTGATCATGTTTAACATCTTTATCTTGTTTGTGAGCAGAGAGAATCAGTATCCTCAGACCCCAAGGACTGGTCATTTTTCTTTGCTCAGGTATCCAATTCCCCACTCTTGTCGAGTTTCTTTAATGTCTTATGTATTATCAACTTATTGATAAGGTCTTATGTCTGCTTTAACTTTTATAATAACATTAGTTAATAATTCTTTGCTGATTTATATAAACCTTCCAATTTTTTAGTTCAAACTTTTCTAATGCAATACTTTATTTAGCTTAGAGAGATCTTTTCTAAGGTTCTAGGGCACCTAAGAGATTGTGGGTAAGTTTAGCCAGGCCATAAAGTCAGGCTAAATAGAGTATTGTGTGACACATAAAACAATGAATGTACACATTATAGCATTGTAATCCACAATACATGTAATCTATAGCTATGTAATCAAGAATGGACCTCAATTCCATTTTCAAATGAAATGTATTTCTAAATATTTGTGGAATCTCTACCTAACATGACACAAGTGCTTTCAGGGTCGATTAGGCATATTCCCTCCTTCAGGTTCATTTTGATATCTGTCTTATGTGAGCACAGCACTAAATTTCCAGGAGCCCAGGCCAAGAGGCATATGAAAACATGCTCAAAGTCACTAATCATCTGAGCGATGCAAATCAAAATGACAATGAGGTACCACCTCACACCTGTCAGAATGGCTATAATCTATACTAATAAAACGGTAATATGCTAATTAGACTGGGAGACCTTCCAGACAATCTTCTGGACAAAGCCATTGGTGGTGGGGCTGAGGCAGAGGCAGTTAGGGGCAATCAAACCAGCTGGGGGGGGTGGCAGTTGGGGGCGAGCAGGCTGGCAGGGGGGGCAGTTGGGGCAAACTGGACAGCAGCGGGGGCAGTGAGGGCAATTAGACCATCAGGGGCGGGCAGTTGGGGGCGAGCAAGCTGGCGGGGGGGCAGTTGGGGGCAATCAGGCTGGTGGGAGGGCAGTTGGGGGAAAACTGGCCAGCAGGAGGGGCAGTTGGGGTGATCAGGCCAGCAGTTGTGGGCAGTTGGGGTGAGCAGGCTGGCAGGGGGGCAGTTGTGGGTGAGCAGGTCAGAATGCAAAGTGGTTAGGGGCGATCAGGCAGGCAGGAGGTGAGCAGTTAGGAGTCAGCAGTCCCAGATTGTGAGAGGGATGTCCGACTGCCCCACAGGGGTCCCAGATTGTAAAGGGTGCAAGGCGGGCTGAGGAACACCCCCCATGCACGAATTTTGTGCACCAGGCCAGTAATAAACAAATAAACAAATGACAAGTGCTGACAAGGATGTGGAGAAAAAGGAACACTCTTTCACTGCTGGTGGGGATGCAGACTGGTACAGCCACTGTGAAAAATAGTATGGAGTTTCCTCAAAAAATTAAAAATAGAACTCCTATTGGACCCCCGTAATCCTCCTTCTAGGAATATATCCCAAGAAACCAAAAACACCAATCAGAAAGGATATATGCACCCCTATGTTCATAGCAGCACAATTTACAATAGCTACAATTTGGAAACAGCCTAAATGCCCATCAGCAGATGAGTGGATTAGAAAACTCTGGTACTTCTACACAATGGAATACTAGGCTGCTGTAAAAAAGAAAGAACTCTTACCATTCACAACAGCATGGATGGACCTGGAGAACATTATGCTAAGATAAATAAGCCAGTCAGAAAAAGATAAATATCACATGATCTCACTCATTTGTGGAATATAATGAACAACATACATTGATGAACAAAAATTGATCTGAAGACATAGAAGTATAGACCATCTAACCTCAGAGGGAAGGCAGAGGAGGTGGGGGCTGGGGAGTGTAAGAGATCAACCAAAGGACTTGTATGCATGTATATAAGCATAACCAATGCACACAGACAGTAGGGGCATGAGGGCATGTGTTGGGGGGTTGGAGTGGCTGGGGAGAGGTCAATGGGAGGAAAAGGAGACATATGTAATACTTTAAACAATAAAGAATTTAAATTTTAAAAAAATCAGTGAACAGCCACTTCGTAATTTTTGAATCTTTTTTCTTTATAGTATTAACTCTGATTTTTTTGGTGAAGCAAACCTTGTTTCTTCTCCGGTAAATCTAACTACCATCTGTAAGTTAGAGATTCCTCTAGAAGAAAGGCATTTCATTGTCACTGGAGTTTTTGTCTTTGCTCTCATTCCGGAACCTGGGGACTGGCAGAGCCTCAAAGCTACCATGTCTGACATAAAATTCATTCCCCCCCAAATCAGAAAATGACTTCTTTTTTTATTTTTATATGCAGGGTTTCCCAAAATGTGTACTTACTTTAACAACTGATAGCTCAATTTTGAAAATGAAAGTCTTTTAATAAACACTACCTTTATAATTATTCAAAGTGTGTATATACATTTTTTTAGGACACCCTATATTTATAATCACTCAAAGATGCTTTCCCAGTCAAAATGTGCTAATCATCTAAAGATTAAGGGAAACAAAAGTTAACAGGTGAGAAGTTTGCTTTATATTGGGATTGTTTGGGCTATTATTAGACATTACACACTCAGTCTAAGTTATGAGAGACCTTCTCCCAGAATTATCTAAACCAGAAACCTTGGAGTCACCTATTTCACGTCACTTACCCCGTAACTTCTTCAAACCTGTTTCCCAAGTTGGTCTGTTCCATCTCATTATTTCCCCCCTCCATGTTCTTTGTTCCAGCCTTAGCTCAGGCCTCTTAACTCCTCTCTCTGCCTTTAGGCTTGTGTGCTTCTATCCAGTCTCAAGACCTACTAGCAGTCTCCAAATTGTGGTGAAAGATACTTGGAAAGACCAAAGTCCACATATTTGTGTACAGATACCAAACCTAAAACCATCATAAAGTCATATAGTGCATTTGAATTATTTCCACTTAGTCTTCTTCAAAACTGTTCGATAAAAGATGACATGTACTGAACAAGTGTTGATAATTTCTTTGAATGGAGGTGGGTAGCGGACAATATCTTAGAGTTTGCTGGCAAATGAGTGAGGAGACATTTATATTTTCAGACAGCTTAAGCCCTGAATTCTTTCTCTTCTGCTCTGGCAGTTGGCAGTTTCGTGAGAAAGACTTAACAAACAAACTACCCTTGTTTGGAGACTCCAAGATTCTTTGTTTTCGTGAGAAGAGTAATTTCCTGTGTCAATGTACTCTTGGCATCTATGCTAATGAAAGGGTAATATATTAATTAGACCAAGTCGAACTTCCATCTTCCAGACATCCAACTTCCTTCCAGACAAAGCCATGGTGGTAGGGGCCGCGGCAGAGGCAGTCAGGGGCAATCAGGCCAGCAGGAGAGGGCAGTGACCAGACTGGCAGGGAAGGGCACTTGGGCAGGGGGAGGGCCTGTGACCAGGCCTGTAGGGGAGGGCCGTTTGGGGCGAACTGGTTAGCAGGGAAGGGCAGTTGAGGGCAAGATCAGGTCTGCAGGGGAGGGCTGCTGGGGGCAAGATGAGGTCTGCAGGGGAGGGCAGTTGGGGGCATGATCAGGCCTGAAGGGGAAGGCATTTAGGGGTGATCAGGCCGGCAGGGGAGAGCAGTTGGGGGCGACCAGGCCAGCAGGGGAGGGCAGTTAGGAGCAATCAGGCCAGTAGGGGAAAGCAGTTACTGGTGATCAGGCCATCAGGGAAGAGCAATTGAGGACAATCAGGCCGGCAGGGGAGCAGTTAGGGGTGATCAGGCAGGCAGGCAGAAGGGTTAGGGGCAATCAGGCAGGCAAGCAGAGTCGTTAAGGGTGATCAGGCAGGCAGGCAGGTGAGCAGTTAGGAGCCAGCGGTCCCAGATTGCGAGAGGGATGTCCGACTGCCAGCAGTCGGACATCCCCCAAAGGGTCCCCGATTGGAGAGGGTGCAGTCTGGGCTGAGGGAACCCTCCCATGCACAAATTTTATTCACCGGGCCTCTAATTTTATTATAAAATTAGATTATAGGGCCAGAATACTTACTATCCAGTCCATAAAATACAGTATATGCTATATTGTTTCATATGTAAAATTCTGTATAGTAATTCTTATGCACAATGAGCTTTGAGCAGTGCTAAAATAGACTAAAAGAAGGAATAAAAAATTCTGCTTAGCTTCCATGTAAATATAGCTGACTTTGTCAGTCAGGGCTGCTGTAACAGAAATACTATAGAGTGGGTGGCTTAAAAAACAAATATTTATTTCTCATAGTTCTAAATGTTGGGGTAGGATTGATGTCTGGTGAGGATCCTCCTTATGGTTAAAAAAAGGCAGTTATCACTCTGTGTCCTCACATGGTGGAGAGAGAGCTCTGTGCTCTACATCCCTTTATAAGGGTACCAGACCCATCTTGAGGGCTCCACCTCCAAATACTATTACATTGGGATTAGGCCTCAACATATAAATTTGAGAGGGTTGAGGGGGGCACAAACATTTAAATCCAGATATGAGTGTCCCAACTCAATTTTAGTTAAGTTGCTTTAGGACTCTACCCTTTTATCAAATAAAATCCAAGTCTTTTACCTTCATTAAGATAATTGGTTGTAAATGGTCAGATTAAGTGGAATTAACCATACAGGCAAAGAAGAACACTTTAAAACTTATTTCACAACTCACATGCTCCTCCAGAAATATGATAGTTACATTGAAGGAGTAATGGTTTAAATGTTCATAAGCATTTTGCACATAGAATTTTGCCCTAAACATGAACAAAATATAGGTTTTGAGAAAACAAGAATTAAATTTCAGACATTTTAAGGCAAATTTTAAATTATTACTTGTAGCATCCTCCACTTTAGAACATTAAGTTTTATTAAAAGGCCTATGTCAGACGTTGTGCCCCAACTGAGGAAAGTTTTTGCAAACATGTGGAAGTCACCAAGGTGAAGGCCATAGTAAATTCTTGCACAGATGAGCTACATTTGGCATTGTTTTACATAAAATATTTTTATTTCATTGTGAATCTTTTCTTGTAAAGATTCAGAGATGTGAAATGATTTTTAAATGTCATTTATATAAGACTACGCTATAACTAATGCCATCAGAGTATTTAGTAAATTCAAAGGAAAATACACTAATGTTTCTATTTTTTTTTAATGATAGCAGTTACACATGTGTGTCTTTTCATAAAACAGAGTTAAATTCTTTTTTTTTTTTTTGGTCGTATTAGAATTCTTATTTTTAGCCAAGACCAGTCAATATTTCTAAAAATGGTAAATTTTTTTTACATAAAAGGATGGCAAAGTAAATAATGAATTTAGTTGACTATATTAATTTTCTAATAAAATCTGGTGCCTGAGAAAGAAAAGCAATTAAAAAAGTATATCTTTTTATTGATTCAGAGAGGGGAAGGGGGGATATAGAAACATCAATGATGAGAGAATCATCAATCAGCTGCCTACTACATACCCCCCATGGGGGATAGATCTCAAAACCTGGGCATGTGCCCTGACCAGGAATTGAACTGTGACATCCTAGTTCATGGGTTGGCTCTCAACTGCAGAGCCATCTGGCCAAGCAAAGCAAATTTTTATAAAATGTTATAATTTTATATATTCTTAACTTTTCTTGTGTCTTCACATATGGTTTTGTTTTTATTGTGCCTATCATTGAACATTTTGTGTTAAGTTGGTAACATTTCTAAAATACACAATTTCCCACTTTACACAGCATATCTGAATGTGGCCTTAAGTGTCTAATATTTCAGGTTAACATCACATGTCTTTGTGCAGTGAGTCACATGAAGGAAACTGCTATGAAGCCAGTTAGTAAGAGCACTGGAGAATCATGGCACATTTATCTCTCTCTCTGATGCCGACTTTCTCTTCTTGCTCTCCTTTTCTTAAAGAACACCTATTTTATAATCATTTCCTGAACCTCTCCCCAGGCATATTAGTGCATTCCCCTCATTTTTTCTCATCGAAGCCCACATGATGCTTTTCTTATGCTTTTATGTGCCTGTAGTTTTACTTTGTTGTAGGATTTATCACATGTCACTGAGTCCTTTGTCTCCATCTCTCCTAAGTAACAATGAAATGCTCAGGATTGTGACTGTCTCAGCATCCATCACACTTCTTGATACTTCATATGCATTTGAGCACATTACATGAAAGAGTGACTTTTGCAAAAGTGGTGCTGAAAATGCAGATGGACCCTGTGCCTTCTCACAGACAGATAGAAGGAACAGCAGAATCGAACAACATCCACCCAGAATTGGTGAATTAAACACAGCTGGTGAGGCAATCCATGGACAGAAAGGTCAGAGATCGCCTAGAGAGAGGAGAGAGAAAGCTACGTAACCAAATACCTTGAGAGGAGCTAACATGGGGAGACACTGTAACAGCCCCCATATGAAAGAAAAGGAGGAATCACAGGAAAAGGAAGTAAATAAAATGGGGGCAAGCAATATGTCAGAGAAATAATTCCGAGCAATGGTCTTAATAAGGATGCTGAAAAGGATGGAAGACAAATTCAACAATATGTGTAAGAACCAAGAGGAAATGAAGAAGAACCAAGAAGAAATAAAAAATGACATTGCTGCAATAAAGAACACAATAGAAAGCATCAGCAGTAGACTAGAAGAAGTGGAGGACCACTTCAGTGAGCTAGAACAAGGAAAAAATACCCAAGCAGAGCAGCAACTGGAAAAAACAACAACAACAACAACTTAAAAACATGAGGAAAGCCTAAGGGAACTTTGGGACAATATGAAATGAAACAACATTTGCATAATAGGGGAGCCAGAAGGAGAAGAAACTGAGCAAGGAATAGAAAACCTATTTGAAGAAATAATAACAGAAAAATTCCCTAATATTGGAAAGAAGAAAAAACTCACACAAGTCCAAGACGCTCACAGAGTCCCAAACAAGATGAACCCAAAAAGACTGACACCAAGACACATTATCATTAAACTAGCAAACACCAATGACAAAGTAAGAATCTTAAAGGCTGCCAGAAAATTACCTACAAGGGATCTCCAATCAGACTATTGACTGATTTCTCAACAGAAACACATCAGGCTAGAAGGGAATAAAATGAAATATATAAAGTCATGAAAAGTAAGGGTCAGAATCTGAGAATATTGTACCCAATAAGGCTATCAATCAAAGTTGGGGGGCGAAATCAGGAGCTTCACAAACAAAAAAAAAAAAACTAAAGGAGTTTATTACCACAGAATCAGCAATGCAATAAATGTAAAGGGACTGCTGTAAATAGAAAGAAATAGGAAGGGAAGAAGGAACATAGGAATAAAGAATAAAAATGGTGACAAACAAGTACCTATCAATAATAACTTTAAATGTAAATGGATTAAATAACCCAATAAAAAGACATAGGGTAGCTGAAGTGGATAAGAAAACATAACCCATATATCTGCTGTCTACAGGAGACCCACCTCAGAACAAAGGACTCAACAGACTGATGGTGAAAAGAAGAAAAAGGTTTTTTTCAGACAAATGGAAATGAAGAAAAAGAAAAGCTGGGGTAGCAATACTTGTATCTGACAAATTAGACCTCAAAGTTAAGGCCATAACAAGAGGTAAGGAAGACCACTATAATAATAATACTAAAGGGATCAACACAACAAAAGGATATAACCCTGAAAAACATATATGGACCCAATACAGGAGCACCCAAATACAAAAAATAAAAAAAAATTCTGAAGGATATCAAGGGAGAGATAGACAGCAATACAATCATAGTAGGGTACTTTATTACCCCACTAACACCACTGGATAAATCCTATAAACAAAAAATCAGCAAAGAAACATCAATCTTAAATAATTCACTAGATCAGATTTAATTAATTGACATCTTCAAAACATTTCACCCCAAAGCTACAGAATATACATTCTTGTCAAGTGAATATGGGTCATTTTCAAAGATAGACCATATATTGGGCCACAGGCAAAGTCTCTTCAAATTCAAGAAGATAGAAATCATATTAAGCATCTTCTCAGATCACAAAGGCATAAAATTAGAAATCAATAAAAAAATTTAAAAAATTAAACACCTAGAGGCTAAATTACATGATATTAAACAATGATTGGGTTACCAAAGAGATCAAAGAAGAAATAAATAGCATCATGGCAACAAACAATAATGAAAACACAACAATCCAAAATCTATGGTACACAGTGAAAGCAGTCTTGAGAGGGAAGCTTACAGCTCCACAGGTCTACCTCAAAAAACAAGAACAAAATGGTAACAAATTATCTAGTCCTACAACTCAAAGAGTTAGAAAGAGAGCAATAAGAAAAGCCCAATGTAAGGAGAAGGAAGGAAATAATAAATATCAGAGTGAAAATAAATGACATAGAGACCAAAAAAAACTATACAAAAGATAAACAAAACCAAGAGCTGATTGTTTAAAAGGATAAACAAGATTGATGAACCTCTTGCCAGGCTCACCAAGAAGCAAAGAGAGAGGACCCAAACAAACAAAAAATCAGAAATGAAAGAGGTGAAGTAACAACCGATCCCACAGAAATACAAAGAATTATGAAAAATATACTCTGAAAAACTCTGTTCCAACAAAATGGACAGCCCAGAGGAAATGGACATATTCTTAGAAAAATACAAGCTTCCAAAATTCAATCAGGAAGAATAAAAAACCCGAATAGGCCGATAACTACCGAAGAAATTGAAGCAGCAATCAAAAATCTTCCAGCAAACAAAAGCCCTGGTTCAGATGGCTTTACAGGGGAGTTCTACCAAGCATTCAAAGAAGAACTAAAACCTATTCTACTCAGACTATTCAAAAAAATTAAAGAGGAAGCAACACTTCCAATGAAGTTTCTATGAAGCCAGCATTACCCTAATTCCAAAACCATATAAAGACACCAGAAAAACAAAACAAAACAAAACAAAAACAAAAAAAGCTACAGGCCAATATCTTTGATGAACATAGATGTTAAAATCATCAACAAAATTCTAGCAAATTGGATCCCGCATTACATCAGAAAGATCATACACCATGACCAAGTGGGATTTATTCTGGGGATGCAAAAATGGTACAATATCAGCAAATCAATAAATGTGATACATAAAGTAATTGAGAGACAAAAACCACATAATCATATCAAGATGCAGAAAAAGCATTTGACAAAATCCAACATCATTTCTTGATAAAAACTCTCAGCAAAGTGGGAATAGAGGGATCATAACTCAACATAATAAAAGCCTTATATGACAAACTTACAGCAAACATCATACTCAATGGGCAAAAACTAAACTCATTACCCTTGAGAACGGGAACAAGACAGGGATGTCCACTTTTACCACTTCTGCTCCATATAGTACTAAAAGTGCTAGCCATAGTGATCAGACAAGAAGAAGAAATATATAGGCATCCAAATTGGAAAAGAAATAAAACTGTCCTTATTCGCAGATGACATGATACTATACGTAGAAAAATCCCAAAGACTCCATCAAAAACTACTAGACCTAATAAATGAATTCAGCAATGTAGCAGGATACAAACTTAACACCCAGAAATCTATGACCTTTTTATACACCAAAAATGAACTCACAGAAAGAGAAACAAACAAAAAAAATCCCATTTACCATTGCACCAAAAACATTAAGGTACTTAGGAATAAAATTAACTAAGGAGGTAGGTAAAAGACCTCTACTCAGAAAACTACAGGACATTGAAAAACAAGATAGAGGAAGAACATACTGTGTTCATGGATTGGTAGAACCAACATCATTAAAATGTCCACACTACCCAAAGCAATCTACAGAGTCAATGCAATACCCATTAAAATACCAATGGCATACTTCAAAGATCTAGAACAAAGTCTCCAAAAATTCATCTGGAATAAAAAAATACCATGAATAGCCACAGTAATCCTGAGAAAGAAGGAAAAAGTTGGAGTGATCACAATACCAGATATCAAGCTATATTACCAACCCATGGTTCTCAAAACTGCCTGATACTGGCACAAGAACAGACATATTGACCAATGGAACAGAACAGAAAACCGAGAAATTAACTCAAGCCATTACGCTCAATTAATATTTGACAAAGGAGGCAAGAGCATACAATGGTGTCAAGACGTCTCTTCAATAAATGGTGGTAGGAATTTGGTCAGATACATGAAAAAATTGAAACTAGACCACCAACTTACACCATACACAAAAACAAACTCAAAATGGCTAAAGGACTTAAATATAAGACGGGAAACCATAAAAATCCTACAAGACTCCATAGGCAGCAAAATAGCAGACATGTGTCATAGCAATATCTTTATAGACACAGCTCCTAGGGCAAAGGAGAAAATAAACAAAAGAGAATACATCAAAATAAAAAGCTTCTGCACAGCAAAAGAAACCATTAACAAAACAACAAGGAAGCCCACTGCATGGGAGAATATATTTGCCAATGATATTTCAGATAAGGGTTTAAACTCCAAAATTTACAGAGAACTCATACAACTTAACAAAAGGAAGATAAACGATCCAATCAAAAAATGGGCAAAGGACCTAAATAGACACTTTTTGAAAGAGGACATACAGAGGGCCGAGAGACATATAATAACATGCTCAAAGTCACTAACCATCTGAGAGATGCAAATCAAAACAACAGTGAGATACCATCTCACACCTGTCAGCATGGCTATCATCAACATATCAACAAAAGACAAATGCTAGGGAGGATGTAGAGAAAAAGGAACCTTCCTACACTGCTGTTGGGAATGCAGACTGGTGCAGCCAATCGGGAGAACAGTATGGAGTTTCCTCAAAAAAATAAAATGGAACTTTCATTTGACCCAGTGATCCCACTTCTAGGAATATATCCCAAGAAACTGGAAACACCAATCAGAAAGGATATTTGCACCCCCGTGTTCATAGCGGCACAATTTACAATAGCTAAGATTTGGAAATAACCTAAGTGCCCATCAGCAGATGAGTGAATTAAAAAACTGTGTTACATCTACACAATGGAATACTACACTGAAGTAAAAAAGAAGGAATTCTTACTGTTTGCAACAGCATGGATGGAACTGGAGAGCATTATGCTAAGTGAAATAAGCCAGTTGGAGAAAGATCAATATCACATGATCGCACTCATATGTGGGATATAATGATCAACATAATTTGATGAAAAAGAATAGATCCAGAGACAAATGGCAGGGAAGGGGAGGTTTAGAGGGCTACCAAAGGACTTGTATGCATGCATATTAGCATAATCGATGGATACAGACACTGGGGTTGTGGGGGCTTGCCTGGGGTGGGAATGGCTGGGCGGGGTGTGGGGGGGAGGGTGGGGGTGTCAAGCAGGAAAAGGGAGACATATATAAAATTTTAGACAATAAAAAAAGAGTGATCTTGCAGTTTTATTAAAGTCTCTCACTAAATTTTCATCTAATTTAACCTCATTAAAATAATCATATATGTGACAATAATAATTAGTATGGCTTGATAATATTATGTACCATCTTTGATTTGGTGGGGTTGAGTTTCTACTATCCTGAGATACTTCTGAAAAATGTTAAGTTTTAACGAATTTGGACAGAAAATGCACGGGGACATTTAGGTGGAAGTGTTTTATTTTTTGGCAGATCAAATGTGCAATAAAAATTTCTCAAATACATGTTGTGTGTCAGGCAGTGTTAGGTATGGGGGTGAAAAATGGGTAAGGTAGTGTACTATTAACCTAGCATAGCCATTAAGAGCAAGATCTTAAGGGTGAAACATCTTTTTTTTTTTTCTTTTCTTTATCTTTATGGTTGAAAGCATTACCGAAGTTCCCTTTGTTTGTTTGTTTTTCCCCTTGTACCCCTTACCCTTTACTTGCCCCTCCCAGGCCTTCACTACTCTATTGTCTGTGTCCACAGCTGTAAAAAACAAAAACAAAACAAAAACTCTTACTATTGCAAGAGCATGGAGGGTGAAACATCTTTGATTTGACCTCCCTCTTTGGCATGAGTGCTTTGTTGTGTTTATTGTTTTTCCTCATTATAGAAAGTTTAGAAATTATAGAAATCACTTATAATCTTATATCACAAATAAAACTTAACTATTCATATTTTTTAATATTTATTTCCTCTTCTATTTAATATTTTTTCCTCTTCTATAACATATCTATTCCAATATTGGGGCAAGAACATATATGTACTTTTGCATATTGATATTTTTCTTGCTTAGCATCTCCATATTATTACTTCATGTTATTATAGTGACTTTAAAAATATGTTGATAGATCTATGTTTCTACTATTATTGGTTGTCCAGATTATTTTTTATTTTTTATTTCGTAGTGCTATAAAAACATACTGGCTTATAATATTTGACAACATCTATGATTAATTCTTTATAATAACATATTTTTCTCAAAAGACTTGAGTATAAGAACACAAATTCATTAAGGTTGCTGAAATATTCTATTTGTTTAAGTAGTTTTGAGTTTTTCTAAATGGATTATCAGATTGTTTGAAAACAATGATAATTATTTTATAATATTTAATGTTTTTGCATCTTATTAACTTGCTTTGAATATTTTTTATCCATGAATCTATTGTTGGCTATTGACTCAAGAGATTATATTTATCAGGTTAGAGAATTTATTTTAAATTGGCATATGCTATTTTTATTTTATTATTTATTTAAATTCTTTATTGTTTAAAGTATTACATATGTCTCCTTTCCCCCCATTGACCTCTCCCCAGTTATTCCTACACCCCAGCACATGCCCTCACCCCCACTACTGTCTGTGTCCATGGGTTATGCTTAACTGCATGCATATAAGTCCTTCAGTTGATCTCTTACCTCCCCCATCCTACCCTCCCCTGCCTTCCCTCTGAGGTTTGACAGTCTGTTTGATGCTTCTGTGTCTCTGGATCTATTTTTGTTCATCAATTTATGTTGTTCATTATATTCCACAAATGAGTGAGATCATGTGATATTTATCTTTTTCTGACTGGCTTATTTATCTTAGCATAATGCTCTCCAGGTCCACCCATGCTGTTGTGAATGGTAAGAGTTCTTTCTTTTTTATAGCAGCAGAGAATCCCATTGTGTAGATGCATCACAGTTTTCTAATCCACTCATCTGCTGATGGGCACTTAGGCTGTTTCCAAATCTTAGCTATGGTGAATTGTGCTGCTATGAACATAGGGGTGCATATATCCTTTCTGATTGGTGTTTTTTATTTCATGGGATATATTAGTATTCCTAGACGTGGGATTACTGGGTTAAATAGGAATTCCATTTTTATTTTTTGGGGGAAATTAAATACTGTTTTCCATAGTGGTTGCACCAATCTACATTCCCACCAGCAGTGAAAGAGTATTCCTTTTTCTCCACATCCTCACCAGCACTTGTCCTTTGTTGATGATAGCCATTCTGACAGGTGTGAGATGGTACCTCATTGTTGTTTTAATTTGCATTTCTCAGATGATTAATGACTTTGAGCATGTTTTCATATGTCTCTTGGCTTTCTGTATGTCCTCTCTTGAAAAACTATCTATTTAAGTCCTTTGCACATTTTTTGATTGGATCGTTTATCTTCATTTTGTTAAGTTGTATGGATTCCCTATGAATTTTGGATATTAAACTCTTATTGGATATAACATTGGCAAATACGTTCTCCCATTCAGTGGGCTTTCTTGTTGTTTTGTTGATGGTTTCTTTTGCTGTGCAAAAGCTTTTTATTTTGATGTAGTTCCATTTGTTTATTTTCTCCTTAGTTTCCATTGTCCTAGGAGCTGTATTAGTAAAGATGTTTCTACAATATATGTCTGATATGTTGCTGCCTATGGATTCTCCAAGATTTTTATGGTTTCACATCTAGGTTAGAGAATTTTGACATATTGATATTGTTACTGGGAAATTCCCTGTTGGGCTTGGGCTGTCTGTTGCTGTGTCCAATAACTAACAGGTTGAATCATAGGTGTTGATTGAGAAGTCTAGCCAACCAAGAAAACAGGACACTTGTAAGCATCAAATCCTTCCTTAGAGCAAGATTCAGGGGACACAATTATAAAGGGGAAGGGGCTGGGGTGAGAAATGCAGCTGTGTGCAGGTCTAGGGGTCTGCAGACATCAGCTGTTGTAATTTGACATCAAGTGATGAGATGATGTTGATGAGATGATTTTTTGACTCCGGGTGCATTAGGTGACCATGTTTATTGGTTCTGCTTGGTGGATTCACAGCTGAGTCACTTCCTCAATCACTCTGCACAGGCCTTGAAAAGAAAACTTTAAGAAAAACTTAACTCCCTATTCATAGATAAGAAACTTAACACCCTAATCACATAAGTATGTGTGTCCTAAGCTTTAAAATAATATGATTAATTTTCATATTAATTCAGGTGCTCTATTAGATTGTAAGCCCCCTATTAATATGATATTTTCTAATTCTTAAAATACCTGAATTCTTTTTTTAAATGTTTTTGCTCTTTTTTTGATTAGTTAAATCTTTATGGTTCAGATTATTACATTTGTTCCTCTTTTTCCCCCCATTACTCCCCTCCACCCAGTTCCCACCCCACCCTCCGCCCTCACTCCCCACCCTCTGTCCTCATCCATAGGTGCACGATTTTGTCCAGTCTCTTCCCACATCTCCCACACCTCTTCCCCCCCCCCCAAGAATAGTCAGTCCATTCCCTTTCTATGTCCCTGATTCTATTATAATCAACAGTTCATTCTGTTCATCAGATTATTCACTTGATTTACAGGTTCACTTGTTGATAGATGTGTATTTGTTGTTCATAATTTGTATCTTTACCTTTTTCTTCTTCTTCCTCTTCTTAAAGGATACCTTTCAGCATTTCATATAATACTGGTTTGGTGGTGATGAACTCCTTTAGCTTTTCCTTATCTGTGAAGCTCTTTATCTGACCTTCAATTCTGAATGATAGCTTTGCTGGATAAAGTACTCTTGGTTGTAGATTCTTAGCATTCATCATTTTGAGTATTTCTTGCCACTCCCTTCGGGCCTGCATAGTTCTGTTGAGAAATCAGCTGACAGTCGTATGGGTACTCCCTTGTAGGTAACTGATGGTCTTTCTCTTGCTGCTTTCAAGATTCTCTCTTTGCCTTTTGTCTTTTGCTTTTGCTCTTTGTGTCTTGGTGTGGTCCTCTTTGGATTCCTTTTGTTTGGGGATCTCTGTGCTTCCTGGACTTGTAAGTCTATTTCTTTCGCCAGGTAGGGGAAGTTTTCTGTCATTATTTCTTCAAAGAGGTTTTCAATATCTTGCTATCTCTCTCTTCTTCTGCCACCCCTATAATTCAGATGTTGGTATGCTTGAAGCTGTCCCAGAGGCTCCTTACACTATCTTCGTATTTTTGGATTCTTTTTCATTTTGCTTTTCCAGTTGGGTGTTTTTTGCTTCTTCATATTTCAAATCGTTGACTTGATTCTTGCGATCCCCTAGTCTGCTGTTGGGAGTCTGTATAATATTCGTTATTTCAGTCAGTGTATGCTTAATTTCTAGTTGGTCCTTTATCACAACTTCGAGGGTCTCATTAGATTTCTTGTAGGTCTCATTAAGTTTATTGGCAGTTTCTAGAAAATTCTTGAAAAACCTTAAAAGTGTGGTTTTGAACTCTATATTCAGTAGTTTGCTTTCCTCCATTTCTGTCATTTGTGTCCTTTTTCTTTGTCTCTGCATTTTTTTATGCTTCCCTGTGTTGATAAAGTGGTTTTCTGTGCTAAGTGTCCACTAGGGCCCAGTGGTTCAGCCTCCCCAATTACCTGAGGAGGACACTCTTGGTGCACCCCCTTGTGATCTTTGTGCACAGTCTTGTTGTAGTTAAGCCTTGATTGTTGTAGGTATCACTGGGAGGAATTGACCTCCCTGCCAATTGGCTATGAGAATCATCTGTGTCTGCAGTGGGAGAACTTCTGTGCTAGAAACACCCCTCTGGGGCAAGACTTGCTTCAATGGGGCTTTGGTGCTCACTGAGTCTTCCCCCTGAGTGTGTCCTTTATGGTTCCATGGAGCTGCAAACTGGATGGTCCCATTCTGACCTCTGGGTACACTGGCTCCTGGATCTCTAGGGAGATGCTAATCTAGCCTCAGCCTGAGGCTATCCAGCAAAAGCCTCCCTGCAGGGCTTGGGCGGGGTGGGTCCCAGGGGATCAACAGGGCAGGGCTAGCAGTTATGGCTGCTCTCAGGGGCTCCGCTTCTCAATGTCCTGGTAATTGCTGCAAGCCCCTCTGAGAGAAAGCTGCCCTCGAGTTCCGCCCAATGCCAGACAGTCCCTCTTCTCCTGTATGAGTCTGGGTCCCCAGAGACTCACCCGGAACTTGAGCTCAGAGCCTGAGACTCCCTCCCAATTGAAAATGACAACCTCACCCTCAGCTGCCAGCCCGCTCCGTGTGCGCATCTGTACCTTAGTATTTTACTTCCGCACTGCGCCTCTTCTGAGTCTCCGTATGCTTTTCTCTTTCCTTCTAGTTGTAGAATTTCCACTCAGCCAGCCTTCCTGTGGTCCTGGATGATGTCCGTTCCATCTTTTAGTTGTATTTTTGAAGTGGTTGTTGGAGGCAGCAAACTCCAGTGTTTACCTATGCCGCCATCTTGGTTTCTCTCCTTAAAATACCTGAATTTTTATTAATAATACTTAATAATGATGTGATATAATTACAATATAGCATTTAAATTAATTTATATTATTTTAATTTTATTTGGATATTCAAATGTATAATTATATGATTTATATACTATGTATTATATAAAATATTTTTATTTGGCTTTGGTATCACTTCACATTTATAATATGAACTGTAAATTGTTCCAAGTGTCCTTATGCAACATGCACTGTAAATTTTTCAAAGTGTCCTTACAATTTGAAAGGCCTTCTAAAATCTTAAGCTTCACTATATCCATTTCAGGTTCTAAATTCATTCTGCATAATCCTCACTTCTTTTATTCTCAGACCAGATCTTTTATCTTCATCATAATCACCTGATTGTCTAGTTCTTTGAATCAACCACTATATTCCAATTTTGCAACCTTTTATATTTTTTTTACCCATCCATATTTAACTAGATACCTCAACCCCTGAAATACTCTAAATTTAGTCTCACACCAATTACCCAATTCTAATACCTAGGCAGCTTAAAATAAATTATAGTCCTCTTCAGGAAATTCCCAAACTTAAGATGACTTTTCAAGGCAATGCACAAAAAAAAAAAATAGCATAATACACACAAGAACACACTAGAGTAGCCGTAGGCAAACTACGGCCAGCGGGCCGGATCCGGCCCATTTGAAATGAATAAAACTAAAAAAAAAAAAAAAAAAAGACCGTACCCTTTTATGTAATGATGTTTACTTTGAATTTATATTAGTTCACACAAACATTCCATCCATGCTTTTGTTCTGGCCCTCCGGTCCAGTTTAAGAACCCATTGTGGCCCTCGAGTCAAAAAGTTTGCCCACCCCTGCATTAGAGTATAAACTCAAGGAGGACATGAATTGTTTGACTCTTGTTGACCATTGTACCCCAGCATATAGAAAAGTATTTGCCCACAGTATATTGGTTGGATGAATGAATGAGCATATTTCTTCAATGCCTAGTGTTTTAACTGTCTTCTATCCATAAATTTACCTGCAATTCAACATTTTTATCCTTCATGTGTCCTGACTTCTGCCCTGATTAATTATCCAGTCTCAGTGGTCTACACCCGGAGATTATTGAATTAAGTGCAATTCTCTGAATCCACTCTACATACTTACACCTCTCTCTTCATACTGTCTGTTTTGCCTGAAAGAACCTTGGGTTCACTTTTGTCTGTTTGGCTGCTTTCCCTCCTACAAACCTAGTTTAAGACTCGATGTTATATGAAGTCTTCCCTGACCACTGCCCTTGGGCTAAATGAATCTTCTTTGCTCTCCCATGATATGCTTTGTCCTTACACTGTAGCATTTTTACCACCATGTCATTCCTTTCATACATGCCTGCTTACTTCTTGGCATCTTCCACTAATTTGTGAACACCTCAAAGATAGAAATTATCTTTTATCTTTGGGTGCCAGTGTCTCACACAATGGCTGTCATGTTCATTATTAATGGATCAATGAAAGTTTAGATTATAAACCAGCACCCATTCATCTCCTTTCCTTTATATCATTGTTCTCATTTTATGATATTATTTGGAGCTTTTTTACATTAATATTATTGAGTTTCTGAAAATGTTGATTTTCTTTACATATTTTATTTGAAAAATAAAAATGAAAATATTACTTAATAGTAGTAATATTTTTGTGTTATATAGGTTTGTGTTATAAGGAAAACTGAAATTCTAAGAGAGGTTGACAAGTATAATTTGTGAAGGTTTTTGTTTCACTTTTTCTTTCTGTTTATGTAGCACTGCTGTTCTCTGCATCAGTGTGTGAGAAGAGGATTCCTGGTGGGTTGGGAATCAATACTAGAGACCCTGAATCTGATGGAAGAAGCACCGGTGGCTCCGCTGGTTATGTGGTTACAGTGTTAGGCAAAATAGATGATCCAGTCAACCTTGGACTAACTCATGCTGTTTTCTATTTATTTTATTTTATTTTATTGCCAACCTACTCATTAACTGCTGAAAGGAAAGGAACCTAGGGAGAAAGAAATTCAACTTAAGGTCGCTGACTATTGAAGAACAATTCCAAAGCATTTAGAGTAAACCTGTGTCATCTCAATGCCAAACCCTTAAATTAACATATAAGAATCTTCTGCCCTTATTTTCTTATTTCATATAAAATTTGACAATTTATTCTATCCACTACATATTTAACCTAAAGGGTAATATTCATAGAGGAGGCAGTATCTGTGAAAAAAATAATTTTTATATCCTGGATTTTAAAATTTTTTTCTAGTTTATGATTCATTTTTGCCAATAATACTTTATCTTTCTTAGCCTTTTTTTTCTTTTTGTATCTATCTTTATTTGCATTGCATTGTCACTGTCACTTCTCAGTAGCATTTTCTCTTTATAATCTAAA
This sequence comes from Myotis daubentonii, assembly GCF_963259705.1. Classification (NCBI taxonomy): domain Eukaryota; kingdom Metazoa; phylum Chordata; class Mammalia; order Chiroptera; family Vespertilionidae; genus Myotis; species Myotis daubentonii. The sequence continues at coordinate 101,529,899 of NC_081842.1, read as the reverse complement.
CCATGGAAAATAGAGTTTCTGGCTACAACTTACTTTACTGCACTTAGGTCTCATTAACCTTCACAAACCCAGGGATCCTCTTAAAATCACCTATATTTCTTTATTAGTAGTACTTTTAAGGTAAACAAACATTTCAAAATTACTATGAGCATCTTACCTAACAATGTAGACCATAAAAATTATTATTCAAGCATTTTTAAAATTATAGGTCATATTCATTCTCCTTAAAAATCTGAAAAGATCCTGAGAGGTAGCATTCAATCTACTCTACAATATGTGCTATAGAGGAAATTGATGAAAACATAAATTTTACATTTAGAAGGGATCTTGGACAGCGCCTTTTCAAGATTCTGCCATCCCCCTTTTCTTCTTTTCCCACTAAAGAGATAAGAAAACTGAGACTTATAGGGGCTGGACAGGCTGCCTAGGGTCAGACAATTGGACATTCAAACAGGTTTCTTAAGTCTGCCTGGATTACTCTTTAAAATACAAGTCATGAAAATTGGCAAATTCGTCTCCAGCCCCACAAGCCACAGTAGCAGCGGCATTAGCCTCATCTGGTAACAGCTGACAGTTTCTAAATTGCACTGTTATACAGGTACCAGGCATGGGGCATTCAGCGACAGGAGGAACTCCAGTATGTTTGCAGTATGAGAATTTGTTATAACAATGATCTTAATTTCTTGCTTAATGAAAAGCTCTTGATTATGTACTTCAATAGAAGAAAATAAACTTTCCTCCCAAAGTATAAAATTTTTATCCAGATACTAGAAGCCCATTGCACGAAGATTCGCACAATAAGCCTTCCTTCCCCTGGCTGCTGGCACCGGTTTTCCTCCAGCACCTGGGACCCAGGCCTTTGGTCTGGCCGCAGCGGAGAAGCCTTGAGGCTAGGCTTCTCCCCTCTGACCACAGCAAGGCTTGGCTTCTCTGCTGCGGCTGCAGCTGAGAAGCCAAGCCTCTTCAGTCTTCAGTCTTCACTCCTGCCAGAGCCTTCAGTCTTCACTCCATGCCTGTGTATGCAAATAAGCCACCATATTTGTTGGGTTAATTTGCATAGTTGCTCTGATTCGCTGGTGGGTGTAGCGGAGTGACACTAATTTGCATGTTTATCTTTTATTAGTGCAGATAGGGCAATGCATAAGTATCTGCCACTTGATCAGACTCTATTGCATTTTTTTTGGGGGGTGAGGGAGTAGTGTCATATCATTAAGAACAAATAATAATTTATTGAAGTATAGTGGGTTAATTTGACAAAAACTAATAATCCCTTAATGACTTCCTGCTCTTTCACATATTAGATATTCTTAATTTTTAAATATATTTTTATTGATTTCAGAGAGGAAGGGAGAGGGAGAGAGAGATAAAAACATCAGTGATGAAAGAGAATCATTGATTGGCTGCCTCCTGCATGCCCCCCACTGGGGAGGGAGCCCAAAATCTAGGCATGTGCCCTGACCAGGAATTGAACCATGACTTCCTGGTTCATAGGTTGATGCTCAACCACTTAGCCACAACAGCCAGGCTAGATATTCTTATTGTTGAGGTGTTTTATGTTTCTCTTACTGTCACATATTCTAGTATTTGGCCCATTTTAAGGTAAATTATGTTTATGTTAAATGTTATTTAGCATGAGAATACAGGATCTACTTCTTTGGTACATTCATTCATTTGATAGACTAGTAGGCTCTAGAAAAACTGAAACTTGCATTATTTTTTCTTATTTTTTAGTTTCTTTTTTATTGAATTTAGGGGAGTAACATTGGTTAATAAAATTATATAGGTTTCATGTATACAGTTCTACAATACATCATCTGTATATTGTTGTATGTATTCCACCCAAGTCAATTGTCTATTAAAATCTATTTGTTATATAGTCCAGTATGTTAATAATAGACTTATACTTTGACTTTTATTGAAATACTTAAATTAGTTGTAAAAGTTAATTTATAACTTTTCACATTTAGCTAAAAATTGAGGACACAATATTAAATACATTTCTTCTATCTGGGAGCCCAAAACATACTTTATATATTATTGATGAGGTCCTAAATTCCAGTTCTAGAAGTTTCATTAATAAATAATTAAAACTGGCCAGTAATATTATATCAGGTCATTTAATCGTCAATTACTGAGAAACAAATATAAGCAAAAGGTGGAATGGTACCTCTTTCGACTCTGAAGCTAAAAAGCCAGCTTTTCTAATTGCTAGGGTTACCTTAGGCAAGTTATTCTAAGAATTTTCGCATCTAAATCTTTGTCTGCACCTGTAAAATAAGGATGGTAATGGTTCTTAGACCTGCAGAATTGCCATGGGAAATTAAATAAGAAAATTAACTTAAAGAGATTAATATGGTGCCAACATAGCCATATATATCACATACTAGATTATGGCCAAATAATGCTAGTAGAAAATTAAGGTAGGTATTTTTCTAGATATTCACTTTGAACTGTGTATATCTTGGTGAGCACTTTAATATATGATTTTTCTAAAATTAACTTTTCTATAATAATTGTGATAATTAACTTTATTATTAACACATTGACTAGGTCACATATTTGGCTAAACATTATTTCTGGGTGTGTCTGTGAGGATGTCAGAATCAGATTAGGACTCAGTAAAGCAGTTGCCCTCCCCAAGGGGGTGGGCATATCCAATTGTTGAGAGAAAAAGGCAAAAGAAGAGACAATTTGTTCCTTTTACCTCATGGTTGAGCTCAGACCTTAGCCTGTGATTTGCACCATTGTTTTTTTTTCTTTATTGATTAGGGTATTACATATGTGTCCTTATCCACCCAGTGCCACTTCACACCCTGCCCCACTCATGCCCCACCCTCCTGGTTTCTGTGTCTATTGTTTAGGCTTATATTCATGCATACACATCCTTTGGTTGGTCTCTCCCCTTTACCCTCACAGTCCCCTTCCTTCCCTCTGAGGTTTGATGGTCTGATAGATGCTTCTCTGTCTCTGGATCTGTTTTTGTTCATCAGTTGATGTTGTTCATTATATTCCACAAATGAGTGAGACCATGTGATATTTATCTTTCTCTCACTGGCTTATTTCGCTTAGCATAATGTTCTTCAGTTCCATCCATGCTGTTGCTAACGGTAAGAGTTCCTTCTTTTTTTTACCTCAGCATAGTATTCTATTGTGTAGATGTACCACAGTTTTTTAATCTACTCACCATTGGTTTTCCTGGTTCTTTGGCCTTCAAACTAATACTGAACTACACCACTGGCTTTCCTGAGTCTCCAACATGCAAATGGCAGATCATTGAATTTCTTAGCCTCCATAATTACATGAGCCAATTCCTTATGCTAAGTCTATCTATTATCTATCTATCTACCTATCTATCTATCTATCTATCTATCTATCTATCTATCTATCTATCTATCCATTTATCCATCATCTTACTGATTCTGTTTCTAATATAACAATTAATACAATAATGTTGTTATAATGATTGAGCACCTGTTCTTTGTCATATATTTCTATTAAATGCTACATGCCCGTTCAAACTTTCAATCACTTATTACTCACTAAAAACTTGTGAGGTAGGGTTCATTATCCAATTTTGCAGATGAGATAATTGCTCTAGGAGATGCTTGGTAAAGACCCAAATGGAAATTCATGTAACTGTCTATTTTATATAATATTTCACTGCCTTCCCAGAGTCCTAATAGTTTATTATTATATACTAGAGGCCTGGTGCACAAAAATTTGTGCACTCGGGCGGGGGGTCCCTCAGCTTGGCCTGTGACCTCTTGCAGTCTGGGACCCCTCAAAGGATGTCCACCTGCTGGTTTAGACCCGCTCCCTGGGGAATTAGGCCTAATCTGGCAGTCAGAGATCCCTCTGGCAGCCTGGGAGCCCTCAGGGGATTTCCACTTGCCAGCGCGGAGAAGGCCTAAGCTGCAGTTGGACATCCTTAGCGCTGCTGAGGAGGCAGGAGAGGCTCCCGCCACCACCACTGTGCTGGCAGCCATCAGCCTGGCTTGTGGCTGAGCAGAGCTCCCCCTGTGGGAGCGCACTAACCACCAGGGGGCAGCTCTTGCATTGAGCATCTTCCCCCTGGTGGTCAGTGTGTGATAGTGACCAGTCATTCCCAGTCATTCTGCTGTTAGGGTCAATTTGCATATTACCCTTTTATTATATAGGATATTTGCCCATAAACTTTTTTTCGGGTACAGACTCCTAGTTAACAATGTTTTATGATAGAAAATTTGAGTCTTAAGAAGTTTTCTTATTAAAACCCTTGGATAGATTTCTGATTCTCACAAGGATGAAGGAAGCCCACTGACTGCAGCTTAACTATCCCACTGGACTAAATAAAAAATTGATAAATAAATAAATAAATAAATAAATAATAAGAAAGATTCTTAAAAATAAATAGTAGTACATAGAAGAGATAAGTCAAAATTTGACTAACAGTGATGATGTGCTTCTTTGGGTTTTATTTTCTTCCTTTATCTCCTGTCTTTGAAATGAGGAGAAGCCAAATCAAGTATGTTGTAATGATCATGGTCACCAAAACCTGGACAGAAGATCAGGGGGAAAATGGACTCAATGAACTCTAGATTATGGAGGAAGCCCTCACTTTTTTCCTCTTTTCTTTCCCATCACTGACCCAATACAAGCCCTGGTAATGAAGCTGTATTATTTTTAGTGCAATAGGTACATGAAACTCAAGAGAAATACCCCTTTAGATATAGAAACCAAGGAAAAGGTCCCTTGTTGTGCTGTGTGGGGGCAGGGGATCCATATTATTTTTTTTCTTTCTCTCATGTTTCATTGCTCTGCTACTAGTTGTCAAGATCTGTGCAAGAGTGTAGAATGGTAAATCTCTGAAAGAACTCTATGTTTTGGCCAGATGAATCAGATAAAAGGGACTCTGGAAGTCAGAGAATGAAGGATAAACTCACAAGAAGAGGAGCTGGAGAAGGAGATCCCTAGTTTTGTGACTAAGCCAACACAGATCCCAAACTCAGCTCCTAAGCTGTTCTTGGGCAGAAGACACCAAAAGAATCATAGCAAAGACTTTAAGAAAAGAAGGAACCAGTAAAGAGCCATCCGAGTTCCACGCCAACTCCTGAGAGGCTCATGTGATAAGCAGATACAACTACACAGTTGGGGCTTTGAAAACCAAAGTGATATTTAAACCAATTTTCATAGAAAGTGAACCTTTCAGCCTGGACCAACCAAGTGGCTGCCTGCTAAAACAAATAAAAAAACAAATAAGTCAACATTCTCCACATACATTTCACAGGACCCAAAATCTCCAATCATAATATCAAAATGTTCCTAATACAATCCATAATTACTCAACATACTAACAATAAGGAAAAAATGTCACCAATTCTCAAGGAAAAAGACAATAAACAGATGCCACATGAACAATTCAGATGTTAGGATTACCAGATAATGACTTAAAAGCAGCTTTTGTAACCGTGTTTTATGAGGCAAAGGTGATTACTCTTGAAACAGCTGAAAAAATAAAAATTCTCAGCCAAAAAATAAAAGACTATTTTTCTAAAAAAATGGAAATTTTAGTATGAAGAATATAATACCTAAAATTCTAAAAATCACAGGGTGGGTTTAGTAATAAAATGGAGTTGAGAAAGGGAAAGTTCAGTGAATCTTACAAACATAAATAAAAAGAAATTTCCAAGCAAAGGTAGGATGGCTGGACCTTTGTTAAAGAAATCCTGTATGCATAATATTGGTCTCTGAACCAACTATGTAAAATTCATCAAAGGCAACAGGATTACATAATGGAAAGTTGAGGAATATAACAGTAGAGATTATGTGCATTTTGTCTCAAGCGTATCTAGCTTTGTGATTATGTACAAGGTATGCAATTATTTGAATCAAAGTTTCTTCATGTTCACTTCATAAATTGTTGTGCAGATTAAATGGAGTAAAATATATAAAAGTATCAAATTCAGTGAAGCATATCTAAAATAAATAAACTCAATGCTAATTCTAACTTTTAGTTTCTTATTCCTAAACTATATTTTAAATTATTTATGGTTCTAGTCTGAAGCTTGATTGAAACAATTAGCATGGAGGAGATAATATATTATGCACTTTCTCTAGAAATCATTTGACCATACATTTTTTAATGAAGCTAACAGCAACATATTACAGAGAACTCATCTTGAGAAAGATGGCTGAGAAGATTTTCTGCACCATATGTTTGTAATAAGGTTTTCAGAACACGATGTTCCCAAACCGCATCGCTCACGTCCCTAAACTGGCTCTTAGCTGACTTGTATCTGATATTTTGATTTATACCTACTGTCAATAAAAGGAATGATTTTGTGTGAAACAAGTCTGTATTCATTTGAAAACACTGACCCTGGGTGTTTTTATTACCAAACTGTTATAAAAATACCTCCACAACTGATTCATCTCAAAAAGTAGGGCCACAAAAACATGTTTTCTTCATGAATTAGTATGCTTCCTAGCAAGGCCTGGACAATTCTCCTATTACATTTATTTTTTCTTTTCACCTCTGTAGTAGAAAACTCAGAGATATTACATGTCCTCAAATGTGGAAATCTCACTGAACCAGATCGTAATTTTTTTCTTTGTCTATAGTTTTTAGTAGCTGCATTTGAATCACATTGATTTTATTGTAAGCTGTCAAAAGTCCTTTCTGGAAGTAATAAAACCACAGTCCTCCATGACACATATAGCTTCTCTAATACATTTCTGAAAACAATAAAAAAATATTTTTTCAGTAAAAGCAATTTCAGCTATTAATTTCTATATTATTACTAGTGTGTATTCCTGATTATTCTCACTGTTTTCTACCTTTTATCTCTAATGCAAGATATATTTCTCAAATGCTTTAGATATTTTACAAAAATACTTAAGGAAGTGACCCATTATTATATAACAGGTACTTTTTATTCTTTGGAAGGATATGTTGAGAAGTATGTTAAATTGGGTAGAACAAACATTTAAATTTGGCTGTGCAATTTATTTACCTGGAGAAAAGGAATGAACACAAGTTACGTCTTGGTATGCAACAATAACCTGTCTTTTTAAGAACAACTGGACTTAATTCTATCTGTTAAATTTTATACAGACTTGGGAGAATTCACTACCAACAAAAGGAAGGGCAAGTGCAGAAGTAGTGTGATGAGCAATGTTGATGTGTTTGAGCTAAATAGCTGTCAGTGACATTCTGTGAAGATCTTGTTTATGAATATGTTGATTAGAAAATACAAGACCTGATCACCCTGCTGGGTCATCTGGTGAGACCGTGGAGTAATTTATATCCTGTTTCTTCTTAATGTTCCTTTCTATTTTTACTTCAGGCTTATCACCTTTTTCTCCTAGCCAACTAAGGAGATGTTCTGTTCTACATACTAATTGTAAGCCCTCTCCTCTTTCAAAGTCAGCCGATTTATTTTATATCTTCCCTGCCTGCTGCAAGAGACAGACGGGTTGAAGTCTTTCCACTGGCAGACACTGACCGAGCAGAGAGATACAGACAGATGGATAACAGATAGTAGGATTCTAAGTACCCTACAATTTATTGAGGCAAATAGAGGAGAGTTGAATGGCAAAATATCTACACTGTTCACAAACCAGTAGGCTGCCCTGTTTGCTAGCTCTCCAAATTGTTTCTGGGTAATTTAGCACATTTCTACTTTGTTGTGCTATATCTAAGGTATGACTTTGAGTTTTGAAAATCCCCCGTTGTGAATTATCTGCCAAAAAACAAATAGCATTTGGAATATTCAGGGAAATTCACATTTGTTTAATCATCCCAAAAAGAAGAGTTAAGGTTTGACCTTTTAAAACATTAAAGGAAAAAATAATTTATTTTAGTTAATATTTATAGAGTTTCCCTTTCCATTTCTAGGCATCCTGATCCACAGTAGTCACACCTTTTGGAAATTTGTATTTGAAGATGAGATTGATGGATCTCAGACATGCAAGTTACCTTCAAACCCATATTTTTAACCCCACAGCTGATTTATATAAAATCACATATAATATGCTATAGGCTACTGAATGACAAATTGATGTTACACAGAAATAAGTTCACAAGATACTCTCAGGAAGCAAAGAGGGCTGTGAGGAAATCTGAAATTTAAATTAGTACTGGAAAAACAATATTAGGAAGGTTTTTATACTATAGGGTTTTACAGAGCCCATTACATATTATTGTGAATGGGAAGGGAATGTGGATAACAATTTTTCTCAGGACATCACTAATTTACCAGACATTGTGATCCATGGAACACTCTTTGCTATAAATGCCATAGGCAATATTTTGGCTCATTTGCATTTGTACTTTAGTCACAGGGGGAAAAAAATGTTCTTCCAAAAGACCCTGGCCTTTCAGAGCTTTGATGTCCACACTGAAAGCTTTATTCAAACATAAAGGATATTTTAAATGAAAAAGTTATTATTATCATTATGTGTATGATAGATATTTGAAACCAAGTATTTTCCAAAATAATTTAGAGCAGCTCACTCCATTAGTAAAGCATAGATTTGAAGGCTTATTAGATATCAAGTGCATTCTAGGCACTGGGGAGGTAACAACATAAAAGTGGCTATCAGGTTCATGGGCTCTCCCATACAGGTCACAATTTCCCTACCGACCTGAAAAGCATTACAGTGTAAAATGCCTCAAACTGAAGTAATCATCTTTCTCACCCCCTACTGCTAGCCCACTCCTCCTCCAGTGTCCCATGTTTCACTGTGGCATCATCATCTATTCAGTCACTCAAGTCAGAAAGCTGAAGTAATCTTGACTTTTCCATCCTCCTCACCTCCCACTGTCAGTCAATCATTAAGTCTCATTAATTCTAATTCCTAAGTAACTTTCAATTTCAGATAATTCTTCAGTTTTCACAGACTCCATCTTAGTATATTGTCATTTTTTACTTAGACCACTATTGTAATCTGTGGACTTGTGTTCTCATATTCAATTTTCCTCCTTCCTGTTCAGTCTCCCAATTCTGACCAAGGTTATATTCTGATATTATTTTCTTCTTTGCATAGCTAATATGTAGTCCTTTTACAGTTTTCAGCTAAAATCTCAGTTTCTCAGAGATATAATACCCAAACTTGGTATTATACATTGACTGTCTTTTTTATAAAAATGATTATACTTTTCATAAAATGATGAACACCAGTCTGTGTCACTAAATTATAAGGTTGAAGACAGGGACCAAATCCACCTTTGCCCACAACTCTAAAAATAGTACACGATTTAGTTACTGATATATAGAAATGTCTTGAAGTTATTCATTCCATGTTATTTCTTCTGCTTCTCTTGCAGGGTGGAATGTCTACATTCCTCTTTTCCATCTATACCTTTTCCCTAAATTAAATAGATATATTATTCAAGATTAAGATCAAATGTACTTCCTTAGTGAATTTTTCCATTACCACACACTAGAGGCCTGGTGCATGAAAATTCATGCAATGGAGGGGGGCGTCCCTCACCCCGGCCTTCCCCCTCTCACAGTCTGGGAGCCCTCAGGGGCAGGAGGCGACCTGGCCATCAGGGGAAGGCGACGCCCCAATCACACCTCTACTGCTGCCACTGCTGGCAGCACAAGCCTCAGTCAGCCCTGGTTACCTGAGCCTCAGGAGGCCCTGGGTCCGGCTGCACCATGCACCTGCCACCACCCCCCACCCCCAGCGGGGTTGAAAGGACTGGGGGACTCTAGCGGGGCTGAGAGCACTGGGGGCCACCATCTTTGTGACAGTATGAAGGTCAGGTTGCTTATTCCCTCTTTATTAGATAGGATTACCACAATGCTCCTAACATGTTTAGAATTTACCACCCAACAGACTACTTTCCTACTTCATTGAGCATCAATATGAATATCTATCCTCCACAAACACACAGTGGTAATTTTCTTTAAAGAAAATCTTGTGCAGAGTACATTATATAAAGAGACTTGTCAGTAAGAACTTGTTTAACTGAAATTAGTTTTGCTGACTCTGACTTACTCCTGTTTTGCAGAAACAGGTCTCCCGTGTCTTCCAGACACACATATCCTACTGCCTAATTTGATGTCACTAACCAAAAAGTCTCACACTTAAAATATCCAAAAGATAATTGTTTTCTCACCTGTATCTGTGCCTCCCAAATCTTCTCTCCCTCATTAAGTGGTACTATCATTCATTTTTTAAAGTGGAGACTTTGCCATTACATATCCTTGGACCCTCACTTTCTCTCGCTGTCCCTACTCCCTCTGTAAGATCTAACAGCAAGCTTTTTAGTGCTCTCTTCAACCATTTAATTCATTTTTTTAAAATATCGACTACAACTATCTTATTTAGGACACCGCCATTTCTTCCCTGGCACTTTACAATAATTTCCTAAACGATCTTCCTGAGTTTGCTTTCACCCTTTACCAATCTATTTACTCTACAGAACATGAAATGTCTTTAAACATACCTGAGATCATGCAACTCAGTTGCTTCAAAAGTTTCAGTGGTTTTCCATATAACAGAGAACAAAAAGAACACAGCAATGCTACAAGGCCCGGCATTCTGTGGTATGTAATAGCATGTGAAACTACTCCTCAGCCACAGCCACCGTCCTACACCTACGTCGCCGAATTTCTTTTAGCTCCTGGCACAGGTCAACCTTTTCCAGTCTTTGCTCCTGTCACTCCTGCCTGAAATGTGCCTTGCCTACACTCTTCCTGACCATCAACTTCACTTCCTTCAGGGCTTGCTGAAATGTCAACCGCTCTGGATTGCTCTGACAACACTAGTTAAAACAGGACACTTTCATCTTTTCAGTTTCTAAGACTTTATTTTCTTCATAGTCATTATTACAATTTGCAGTTATTTTTACCACTTACTTGTTTTTTACCTGGATGCACTCATGAAATGTAAGATTCATACATACAGGAGCAATGTCTGTATTTTCTACAGTGCCTATGAGAGAATTTTACTTATCACAGCCATTCACTAAATAATTGGTGAATGAATTAAGGGATTTTATTGAAATAATTAAGATCATTATAAAAAGATGTGCAATAGAAAAGTAGACCCAAGTTTGAATATTGATTGAGGAACTTAATAACTTTGTGGTCTAGGCAAGTCATGGAAATATTTGGAGCCATACTACTAATTTCCTTCCCTCTAAAACCAACATGTAGATTTGTTGTAAGGACTTGAGATAGTGTGTGTAAAGCACACAGGGCAAGGTTTTCCATGCATATAGCTTCTCTTGCATGAAAATTTCCATGCATATAGCTTCTGCATATAACAGAAGCTCAATAAAGAAAGCAACATATTTAATTTTCAGTAGTAAATAGTAGTTGCAATAATAGCAGTAGTATATGGACTTTTTTGTCCTACTGACTGATAGAAATTTAACAATTAGAACAGCCAGCTCATATAAATTTTAAAAAGACATTATAAGTTAACTTTTGTAAGAAGGGAAATTAAGTAGATTTCATATTTTTAATCTTAATTATTTTTTAATTTGTTTTAGGCTATACTTGTATGGTAATATATCTAAGAATATATTTACTTTTAAGAACAATGAAAAGAAAGGAAATTTAAATGACTCAGTAGATTCTGCCCTGGCCAGATAGTTCAATTGCTTAAATCGTCGTCTGCAGGTTCAATACTAGGTCTGATCGCATACAAAAATAAACCAATGGAAGCATAAATAAGTGGAACAACAAATCAATCTTCCCCTCTCTCTCCCTTCCTCTATCTCTCTCTAAAAATCAATCAGTAAATAAAATTAAAAATTAAAATAAAGAAGGGTTGGGCACATTAGATTTTGTTATCATGGGAAATGAGAGCTCTACAACTCTCAACCAAATTCCAGGTTTTTAAAATGCAACCCAAGAATTCCTGAAATGTTCTAAGTTGTGTACATTTCTGAAATGTGTTCCTTAGTGTGTGTTTGAGATATTTCTCATGCTTCAAATAAAATATTTCAATGACTTTCCCTTAAAATAATAACTTAGGTTCCACTGCGCTATTTAGAAAAGGTTAAAAACTTCCATTCTCTTTTTAATAGTCATTCATCTCATTCTCTAGCTAGCTTTTAACCTCAGTGCCATTTGACACCGAGATTAAAAATATCCTGCACCAATCGTAAGATGTTTGGCCTTTTATGTCCTGAAAGAAAAGGATATAGAAAAAGATGATATCATCTGAGGTGGGAGAATATTTGACTCCATAAAAAATCCCTGTGTGCCACGTTTTTATTATGCGGCTTTGTTCCCAGACCATTTTACCCATGTGTATTTTTGTCAAGGAGATGTTTGATTCAATTTTATGTATTTGTATGTCTCTTTATTTCTGACAGGCAGCATTAATAAGAAGGAAAGATTGAGTGAATTTTTGTTTTCAGTGTATGACATGTATGGCATGCTTAGTTTAAAATAAAAAAGGGTCGGACACATCAGATGGCTAGATAATTGAGTAATAGCAAGCTAAAGCTGGAATTAACATATTTTAAAAGGGTAAAAAAAGAGCAATAGTACTTGCTTGTGCAGTTGTTTATTTTAGACAATTACAACCTGTCTCTAATGCTTTGCAGTAACATTCCTGAATGCATACATATTTAAATTATTGATACAGAAATCTGAAATGTGTTTTCCTTCATTTAGTTTCATGTAATCACATTTGTTTATTTTCTACTTAGTTTCCATTTCCCTAGGAGCTGTATTGGTAAAGATATCACTACAACATATGTATGATATTTTGTTGCCTATGGATTCTTCTAACATTCTTATGGTTTTCCATCCTGTGTTTAAGTCCATTAGCCAATTTTGAGTTTGTTTTTGTGTATGGTATAAATTGGTGGTCTAGTTTCATTTTTTTTTGCATGTATCTGTCCAATTTTTCCAACACCATTTATTGAAGAGACTATCTAGACTCCATTGTATGCTCTTGCCTCCTTTGTCAAATATTAATTGAGCATAATGGCTTGGGTTGATTTCTGGGTTCTCTGTTCTGTTCCATTGGTCTATATGTCTGTTCTTGTGCCAGTACCAGGCAGTTTTGAGAACCGTGGCTTTGTAATATAGCTTGATATCTGGTATTGTGATCACTCCAACTTTGTTCTTCTTTCTCAAGATGGCTGCAGCTATTTGGGGTCCTTTTGTATTCCAGATAAATTTTTGGAGAGTTTGTTCTAGGTCTGTAAAATGTTCCATTGGTATTTCAATGGGGATTGCATTAAATCTATAGATTGCTTTGGGTAGTATGGACATTTTTATGATGTTGATTTTACCAATCCATGAACATGGTTTATTGTTCCATTTGTTTATGTCTTCCTCTTACTCTCTTTTTCAACATCCTATAGTTTTCTGAGTACAGGTCTTTTATCTCCTTAGTTAAGTTTATTCCTAGGTATCTTGATTTTTTATTGTTGCAATGGTAAATGGGATTTTTTTTCTCTTTCTGTGAGTTCATTATTGGTGTTTAAAAAAGCCATAGATTTCTGGGTGTTAATTTTGTATCTTGCTACATTGCCTAATTCATTTATTAGTTCCAGTAGTTTTTTGATGGAGTCTTTATGGTTTTCTTTGTACAATACCATGTCATTTGCAAACAATGACAGTTTTACTTCTTCTTTTCCAATTAGGATGCCTTTTATTTCTTCTTCTTGTCTGAGTGCTATGGCTAGCACTTCCAGTACTATATCAAACAGGAGTGGTGAAAGTGGACATCCCTGTCTTGTTCCTGTTCTTAGGGGAAATGGTTTTATTTTTTGTTCATTGAGTATGATGTTGGGTCTAGGTTTGTCATATAATGCTTTTATTATGTTGAGGTATGATCTCTCTATTCCCACTTTGCTAAGGGTTTCTATCATGAAAGGATATTGGATTTTGTCAAATGCTTTTTCTGCATCAATTGATATGACTATGTGATTTTTCTCTCTCAGTTTATTAATTTGCAGATGTTGCATGATCCTTGCATCCCTGGGATAAATCCCACTTGGTCATGGTGTATGATCTTTCTAATGTAATGCTGGATCTGATTTGCCAGGACTTTGTAGAGGATTTTAGTATCTATATTCATCAGAGGAAAGGAGAGGGCATGAGAGAGAGAAATATGGATCAGCTGCCTCCTGAATGCCCCCTACTGGGGGTTTGTTCCAGCTGGAAACTGGGGAACTGAACTTGTGTGAGTATTTTTCTTCCCAATATCAGGGAATTTTTTTGTCATTTTTTCTTCAAACCGGTTATCTATTCCTTGTTCTGCTTCCTCTCCCTCTGGCATCCCTATTATGTTGATTTTGTTTCATTTCGTGTTGTCCCAAAGCTCCCTTAGGCTCTCCTCCTGATTTTTAAGTTTTTTTTTTTTTTTTTCCAGTTGCTATTCTGCTTGGGTGTTCTTTCCTACCTTGTCTTGTAACTTGCTGATGCAGCTCTCAACTCTACTGTTGAAACTTTCCATTGTGTTCTTTATTGCACTATGTCATTATTCATTTCCTCTTGATTCTTCTTCACTTCCTCTTGATTCTTACACATGTTTAATTCGCCTTCCATCTTTTTCAGTGTCCTTGTAACCATTGCTCTGAATTCTTTCTCTGACAAATTGCTTGTCTTCATTTCGTTTATTTCCTTTTCTGGTGATTCTTCCTTTCGTATGGGGGTTGTTACTTTGTCTCCCCATCTTTGCTGTTCTTATGTGATTGTTTCTATTTATTAGATCAAACTGCTATGCCACCCAGGTTTTTTGTGTTTGTCTTATATAGTTGACTAGTGGCCCCGTTCACTAATTCATGCACATTGAAAGGAAATTAATTAGAAGAAATATTTTAATATTACTATTTGCCTTTTCTCTATAATAGAAGTTTCAATCAAATTCACAATTGACAATAACAGATCAAAACATGCATGTGATTGGCGCCAGTGAGAGCTGTATATGTATCATGCATGCGTGAGTCAACTTAGCCTTTTCTATATATGTAGAATAAACTTGCTTAATTAGACCTGATTTCTGATTTAGCTCAACTTTTTTTTATCCCAGTAAAGCACCCCAACTTCTCTTTCAGGTAATTGTCAACAACATAGCAGTAAATATCAACATTAAGCACATTCTTATTGTAGATCATGCAGGGAGAACAAAGGATAAAATATTTAACTGCAGCAGTGTTTGACTATATTTTGAGCATTGAAAAAACTTGAAGTCATTTTCAAGGTCTACCATTTCTTCTTTTCAGTCAGGTCAAGTTTCTAAGCTTTCTAAATCTCCATTTTTTGGCTAATGAAAAGAAAATAGTATTCCACCGAGTCTCCTATCTACCTACTCCAGAACTTATGTGAGAATCAAATGAGATGAGGCAAGGGAAAATGCTTCACAGACATTTGGTTACAGTGTAAAGTGTTTCCACCTGGCTATAAAGCAAGTTGTCATAGCAAACAGTTGGAAGGTGGAAGGACACTTAGCATATTAGCCTTTTATATAGATAGATGTTTTGTGGAACCCAGTGGTGCAATCTCTCACGTCTTCTGGGTTTGGCATTCTAGGCATGCCACCTACTTGAGATATTTGCGTTCTCTTGATGTAGCTTGGTCTTGAGTGTTATTGTCCCGTTCATAGATGAAGTCTCCTCTCAGGGTGTCTGGTTATGTGGCTTGCTCTCTACCATGTTGACCAAACAGCACAAAATACAACTCGACCAGGCACAACACAAAGGGAACAAAACGTGAATGTACTCATGACACCAATAACCCCAATAAAAGTGGCCTCAAGAGAAAAAAGAATTAGGAGTGAGAAAATAAAGCAAAACTGATATCAAGAAAAGAGAGAAACAAAAAAAGAAAAAAAAAAGAATTTATGGGAGGAAAACACTACAAAACAAACAAATAAACCAAAAATGCAAACAACAAACACCAGAAAAAGAGAAAACAGAATATGTTTAGGCAGAGCTTATATATAGAAAGTAAGGTTAAGGAATTGAATGAATAAGGGGAGGACCTCAGTTTAGTATAGAGGAGGTAGAAAGAGAATGAGTGGATAAGAAGAAAAAAATAAAAAAATAAATAAAAAGAACAAAATTTTTTAAAGTTATTTATCCATTTATTTGCTTATTTTTGGAAAAGAAGAATAGAGGAGAAAGCAGAGAGGCTTGAGTTAGTGAGTGAAATTAAACAATTAGGAGAAGAAGAGAGCAAGAGAGGAGATGAATAACGAAAGCATACAAAAATAACTAGGGAAGAAAGAGAAAAGAAAAGGGTGAATGGACATGGAGCAGAGGAGAGAAATTAAATATATGAGTAAGCCAACAGGGACTACAATAATAATAACACGTTAATAAAGCAGATAAAAAAGATCAATTTTTACAAGGGGAAAAAGGAAAAGAAAGAGAAAAACTAAAGTGGGGACAGGAGAAGGAAAACAGGATGAAAAAAGGAGAAGTGAGCAGAAAAAAAAGAAAATCCTATATAATTAAAGCCCAGCAACCATAACAGCGTAATGACCAGAACTACTGCTCGACCAGTCACTATGATGCACACTGACCACTAGGGGCCAGATGCTCAATGCAGGAGGAGGGTGATGGGTCACAGTGAGGCCTGGAGTTGCATGCTATGGCCCAGGTATCCCAGGAACTGCAAGCCCAATTTATCTTATTAATTAAGAAAAATAAATTGAAAAAAAAAAAAAAAAAGCAGCCAATGCCACCCTGGGAAGAATGGCTCCAGGAGGGAAAGGCCTCCCCAGGCCCCGCCTGGCTTGGCTGGTGCCGCAGTCTCACAGGGACTCACTGGTGATGTGCAGGAAGCGCAGCCCCTCCAACTCCAAAGCCGGTTGCACTGACAGCTGCTTCCCGTTCAGCTCCATGGCAGAAGCAGAGCTGCCAGGCCGAGTCAGCTCTGGCTTCCAGCTTATGGCTTCCTGTCCACACTTTAGCATACTAAGTGCACTTGGGGGTGTGGCTTCGTGCCCGCCGCCCCCCCCCCCCCCCCCCAGACATTGGGCATTGATTTGGCTGTGTGACTGAAGTCCATGTGCAGTTAAACATGCAGTGAAACTGCATGTTTACATTTGTAGGGAAGCAGGGCACCCCTCCCTTGCCACCCTCATCACCTTCTAGGCTAAGAAAGGCCTCCTGACCTCCATGTTTCTCCTCCTGTTTGGAAACAAAACCTCTTGGGGATGAATGATCCCGGCAATGGCCCCAACACACACTCGGTGTCACTTTCACAGACATTCCCAGTCATTACAGCCCATTCCTCAGCCCACAGTGCCCTGCTCCACAAACTGCCACTCCTCACCTGTCACCCGCTGAGGACCACCTTATGTTATCGTATCTGAAATGTGAGCAAGCTTTCAAATGCTCCCCTGTCAATAGCTCCTTTGCCCTACCTTTCTTCCTCTGAAAACTTTGCATCTTAAAAATATATATTTGATTGATTTCAGAGAGGGAAATAGAGATAGAAACATCAATGATAATAGAGAATCATTGATTGGCTGCTTCCTGCATATTCCAAACTGGGGATCTAAACCTCCCTTGGCCCCTCCCCTTGCCTTCTCTGGCTAGCAGGCCCCTGGTGGTGGCATGGCACTGAGGGAAGGAGGAGAAGGAGGTGGGGAACCTTGGGGTGGCGGGGCACTGAGGGCAGCGATGGCGTCTGGCATCTGATCGATCCACACCCAGCCCCACCACTGTCACCTCCTCTCCAGACCCCACGAGGGCCTTTGGGCTCTGATAGACCACCAAACCTAGGGACCCCACCTGTGCATGAATTTCGTGCACCAGGCATCAAGTATAAGATAAAATAACAATAAAAAATAAAATTTTAATGAAGAAAAAATAATTCAAAAAAATAAAAGACAAAAAAGAAAAAAAGCCAAAAAAATTTTTTAAATAAAGGATAAAAAATTAAAAAGTGAATTGTTGTTCACTTCAGATGAGTTTTAATGCCCCATGGGGACTGGTTTAAGACCCCACTCATCTGTTCTGTCTTCCACTTCTCAGTTTCCTGAGGTAGCACCATGTTGAAATTCCAAGCAATCCACCACTCCTCTCTTTGTTTCTGTCTCCACAGTCTTAGCTGCAAGGAGGTGGGACCAATCTGCCAGCTTTGCCTACCTGCCTGATGTCAATCTTAACCACTCAAGCATCTGTTTCTGACAGGGCTTTAGGTGGGGGTGGTGCTATATCACTTTCTAGGACTGAACGGCCCCTCTTCAACCCATTCCGAGTGCTCTTTTGGACTTTTCAGAACTCAAGGTGTAGGCTGGGTATGGCTGTATTAGCTGTCTTGAGGCTGCTGTGAGGGACTGGCTCTACAGGAGGTAAATGGCTGCTTAAGTTTAGAGGGTCAGGAATGTCTCAGTTTTAGATTCCTGGTCACCTCTCCCTGTCCTGTTCTCCTCCACAGCCTCTCCTAGACTCCACAAATCTGCACCTCCACCTGAACCGCAGCCTTGGTGAACATTTGTAAGTGAAAGGTCCTATGAACTGGGTTTAGCTAATAAAAGAAAAGACAAAACAGAGGCAAAACAACCATGCAACTGCGAGTTTCTCTCCCCCCAGCACCACACGGCTCCTGCAGCTCTTTGGGCTGCCTTTCTGGGCTCAGCTTCTCATGCCTGTGGGCTTAGATCTGGATTCCCCAGCCACCAGCAGTTCTGTGGACTTCTTTTCCACAGTCGGATGTTATGCCTGTCCCCAAGGGACATGGCCTTAGTGCAAGGCAGCTTCCTTCTGTCCCTCTCAGCCTGGTGTTCACATGACCCTCTCTAGCCCAGATGCCCAATCCTACCATTCTCCTGGTGTCCTCTGCCCTTCCCAGCTAGGAACTGTCTCACCAGCTGTGTCTAATTTACCAATTCCTGGTGAATGTTGTTTGATTTAGTTGCTCCTTCTTCTGCTCCAGGACTAGGTGCCCATTGGCTGCCATCTTTTCCCCCAATCTCTCACCCACCTGGATTTCTTTTCATTGAGTATTTATTTTCTTCAAACCTTATTACACCAGAAATCTTTGCATGCAGCGTCTATTTTGCTGTTTGCAGTTTCCTTCTTCTGCTGTCAAGGACCATGTCTTCCATGTTCACACTCATATCTGCAGTTCTCTGCCTGATGTGCATGCAAGAATCACTGCATTCTTTGCTGTAAATATGAAACTAACAGAGTGTTGGGAAAGTCATTGAGAGAACAGCTCTAAGTAGAGGATTGTGAAGAATGTCAAATGCTAAAATGGAATCAGAAGCAAAAAAAGGCCATTGGTTTTGTGACCTTGTGGAAGCAGTTGGTGAGCTTTGAGGAACTGGTTTCACTAAAACGGGTGTAGCAGAAACCAACTGTAAGAGCTAAACACAGAATCAGAAATGCAGACCTGCAGGATGCAGGTGTAGCATGCCCTTTCCAGAAAGTTGGCAGGGAAAAGAGGAGGTGTAACAAAGCAGAGGCTTAGATTTCCCCTGGGTCTCTATCTAAAATGGTAAAAGACTATTCAAATACGAAGGTAGGTTTATTGTTTATTAATGATAGTAGAAACCTCTCAGGATTCTAGATTGGAAGATAAAGTATTCAATGAAATGAGAGAATGGGGCTATTATAAAGCTAGGCCTTGAAAAAATGTAATAAGGATAAAGAGTAAATACCTTTGCAAATTTTTTACTCAGGAATAAGAATAAACACAATAATGATTAAAATACACTAAGTGTCATGGGGAGTCTCATAATGAGTTAATTTTATGTTGCTGTTTGCTTTGCATTTGATTTTTTTAAAGATATCTCTATCTTCCTTACTAGATTATAAACATTTTCAGATACAAGGTTCCCTCTATACATACAAGTCAATGTAAAAAATATATTTAAGTGAAATCTTCTTATTTTAAGCCATATGTAGTTACTTTATATTAGTAAAGCTTCTGTTCTCAATATTATTCCCACTTTAAATTTGTCATGTATTTCAACCCTGGAGAGGGATATAGAAATTATTTTTATTAAGTCATTTTCTATAATAGAAGAGCTAATGTTAATTGAGTGATTATTCTATGCTAGACTCTGCATTTAAATACATTTTATCATTTTTCTTTGAAATAAAATAAACAGATACATGCATTTTATATCTTTAAACAAATGGAGAAACTGAGGTTTATAGAAATCACTTGTCTAAAGCCACATAAAATTTTGCATAAATTATGTTCTGCCTGTCTGCAGAGCCTCAGGCTATAACCTCTGCAAAAATAGATGTATAAAACAATTGCCCAAAATAAAATTTCAGTTTTATACGAAGCTGTATTTTTCAAGTTTTATTATCTGGTTAAGGAAAATGGGGGACATCTATAAAAGTAAAAACAAATACTCAATAAAAATACTGTCTACTATCAGAGTAGTAATAAGCTATGTCTTCACTGACTTTAAACAGGCTGATGATAGGCTTTGTAGCTTATTCCACAGTGCCCTTTCTATATTCCTGACAGTTTCTATTTTGTTGATAATTTTAAATAATGCATCTAAAATTTAGTATCAATCAAACAAAATCACTGAAATATATTTTAAGCAACAAAATCTCCAATTTCCTTGTTTGTGGTATCTATTCTAATGCGATGCTTGGTAACAGTGAATCTCTTGTACATAAATATTGACGTGTCCATTTGGACACTAATAAAACCTAATACCTTCCACAGTTGGTAGCAATAAAAATGAAGTATGTATTGTTCTAGGTGGCCTTAATAGGTGGCACTAAGGCTGAGTCAGATTTTATAAGCATTTTAAATTATATTACTCAGAAATTATTGTTAGCATGGGCATTTGGTATATGCAATTATCTAGTGCTTTAAATTATCTAAATCAATAGGTAGATAACTTTAAAATGGTCCACATGAATTCATTTGACACTATTTTAATGTGTCTGTCCAATTTAGCCTATATTTATACCTTGTAAACCAGGTTAATTTAATGTTTAAGATAGAGCCTGCTATAACATTATAAAATACATGAATGTTACCATTTTAACATTGGTATATGGGCAATAAAATCTCTAAGATTGTCAAATGCTTCCTATTGCTCTACCAGAGTTTGTTTTCACTTCCTAATCTGAGTTTCAAATGTTTAACTAATTATTGAACCTTGACTGCAGAGAGAAAATACAAATGCTCAAGTCATCAGATAGTTAATTCATAGGTTCTTTTCACATATTCCAAACCTGATCACTTTTATCCCTTACAGTATTCTGTAGACATACAAAGATTTTGCACACTTTAATGTAAAACATTCCATATTTTGGTTTTAAGGCATATTTTTTGGGCAGGTTTAGAGTAGCACATTAAGAGTTACATTGAGTTATAGTTGTATCAAAATAGCAACAAGAGAATATCATTCTATTCAACAACTGTTAAGTGCTATTAGTGATTGGGTTTAGACCACAGGCCAAGAATAATTTATAAGTATAAATACAAATTTTGTTACATGTGATTAAGTAAAATTAATTGGATAATTAGCAAATAAGTTCAGGCTTAGATATTACATACTGAAATTTTAATATGCATGTGTCACTTAAAAAGATTATTTCAGCCCAGCCTGCATGACTCAGTGGTTAAGCTTCGACCTATGAACCAGGAGGTCATGGTTCGATTCCTGGTCAAGGCACATGCTCAGGTTGTGGACTTACTCCCTAGTGTGGGGCGTGCAGGAGGCAGCCAACCAATGATTCTCTCTTGCCATTAATATTTCTATCTCTCTCTCCCACTCCCTTCCTCTGTGAAATCAATAAAAATATAGTTAAAAATATTACTTCAGCATAGCCTCATATCTCCCAGGTGTGAAAGTCTCTGTGACCAATAGGAGTTCCAGGTTTACTCACAGAGGGTAAGCAGCTGTACAAAGCTTGTCCGGACTGAGAAGGACATTGAGAGGTCATCTTGCTATCTCTCTGCTTTCCAGCAAGCCCATACTTAAATCATCTGTGTAACTTGGACATCCTGTTATTAAAGCTTGTAAGGAAGAATATTTCTCAGCCCTCTTTATTTACCATATGATATTTAACAACTGTCATCAGTATATTCCTCTGTTTTATTCATTCATCTACTCTCTTTAGTTCTATTTTATTTTAGAAAATCCATTTCATAATCTTTTCTTTCTTCAGGAGATATATCAATTATCAACCTGTGACTTGTTTCCCTCTTACATCTTTCATCATGATTCAGAGCCTGCTGAAATTAGTATTTTGTTTGTTTTTAATTGTTGAATTAAATATATGTGTCATTTTCTTGTTGCAAATATTTATTTCTGTACGTTTATCAAACCCTTATAAATAACTGTCAAACTGTTGTTTTTTTAATTTCCACTTCAATGAACTTAAATTCGATGGTTCATGACTCCACCTTTTCCAAGGCAATAACTTTAATTCATTCCTGTCCTTGCCTGCCTAGTGTATGCAGGGGATAAAACTCCAAGTCTGAATTTATCCCTCTTCATCTTCAGGACTGTTACTGGACCGTTGATTGAAACTCTGGAAAAATTCTTGGTTTCCAACAGCAATATTGCATAGAAATCCTGTCTTCCTAGTTAGTGCTCTCCTGCTTTCTAAGATAACTATTTAAAACCTCCACTCTCTTCAAATCTCCTTTCCCAGCACACTCTCTCTGCTAAGAGTGGATGACCTTCATTTCTAATTCACAGAGAAGAGAAAATCCTCAGGAATTCTCTGCATTTCATGCCCATCCCCACTTCCTCTCCACCCCACACACAATCCTAAGAGCCTTTTTGTTTTGTTTCTTTTTCTGCTAATTAGAAGTTGTTCTTATTGCGTAAGGCTAATTTCTCCACATCTGGTTATTATTCCTTCCCACAAGATAAATTATATTGATACCATCCAGTCACCATTTATTCATGTACAACTTTTATCAAAACAAATAATCAAAACCTTCATCCCATCTCCTTCCAGCTCAGCCCCCCCGCCCCTTGGCAGTTTTTCCCCTCCACTTGGCAGTCAAGCATTTATAAGAGCTACTTACACTTGCTGTTTATATTTCTGACATCCATTCATAGATCAACTTGTGCTATCTACCTTCATCTCCTATTGGACTACTGATCTGCTTTCTCAAACCACTATTACTTTATTTGTTGTAAATACAATGAACATGTTCATTTGTTGTCTTATTTAACTTATTTGTAGTATTTCACACTGTGTGTTTTCTCATGTAAACACTCTCATGCACTGACTTCTAAAGCACCATCTACCCGTGATTTTTTCCCATTGCACAGAAACCCTTTCTAAAAGTTCTTTCTTAACCCATTAGTTAAATTCCAGTGTCTATAAGAATTCTGTCCTAAATGTCTTTACATGGAATTGCTGTTATCCTCTGCCATAGCTTCAATCCATATCCTTAAAGTTTGTGATATCCACTTTCAGCTATATTTCTGTTGTTTTTTTCAATGCATACATACAACTTGCTACTGAATATATTTACTTGATTATTTATCAAACAGCTGAAATTTGGTCTGTTCATTTACTTGTAAGTAATTTTCTTCTCTGTGCTCATTCTCTCAATGAATGATTCCTCCACCATTCATTCAGTTGTCCAAGTCAGATGCTTGGACAAGGCATAAATTCCTGTCATCAAAGCATATTGTTTTATGTTCCCCGCCATTAACCCTGTTCTAGGCCATAAATATTTCTTGCTTAAATGATCGTTAACTCATTAATTCTTCCAATTGATTCTTTATGTTAGGAGCAAATTTTTGTTCTGATCTAATAATTTATTTTCCATTCTTAAAATCTATTAGTAAATAAAACTCTGCATTGAATTGGTGGTATAACCCCACAAAGAAATTTATTCATAAATTATTATTAATGAAAGTAAAGATTAGCAATTTGTCAATGAGACATATTTTAAACTCTCATATAACATCTGCAATCTCTTCCTTGAAGATACTGTGTGAGTCCAGGGCTGGCCTTGTCCTTTAATCTTTATTCAGATCATTAATTAACTAGAGGCCTGGTGCACAAAATTTGTGCAGGGGGGAGGGCGTGTTCCTAAGCCCAGCCTGCCTCTCCAATCTGGGACCCCTCGGGGGATGTCCGACTGCCAGTTTAGGCCTGATACCCCAGGATCACAATCCAGGACTGATTGCTCCTAACCACTCACCTGCCTGCCTCCCTGATTGTCCCTAACCACTTCTGCCTGCCTGCCTGATCACCCCTAACCACTCCTCTGCCAGCCTGATTGACACCTAATTGCTCCCCTGCCGGCCTGATCGCCCCCAACTGCCCTCCCCTGCTGGCCTGATCACCCACAACTGCCTTCCCCTGCCAACTATCTTGTAGTGGCCATCGTGTGATGACGTGGGGACAGCTATCTTGTGATGATGTAGGGGTGGACATTTTGTGATGACATGGGTGTGGCCATCTTGTGATGATGGGACCTAGGCTTTTATTAGTATAGATTGTGTGATTTTTTTATTTTTTCTTCTTGCTATTATGGCCAGATCTTATACAATTTTATTGAAGAACTACATGTTCTACTTACAGAATTAACATTGCTATACATAAGTAATTTTTATCACAATTCTATAAAGTAGACTTTGAAAGGAGGAAAAACAATTCTAGGCAAGTAAGATAAACATCCAAGTTCATATAGCCAGTAAGTAGAATAAGAATTTGAACTAATTTCTGACTACATCTTATATGCCCACTTGTGTTCTAATGTGCAGTACTACTTTTTAAGATAACATTATTAAAATACTAAATGATAAATTTAACATGAAAATACAAGTTAATTCTGCATTTATTTAATATTAATTTTATTATAGTGGTGTTTCTTCTTTTAGTTAAAGACTAACATTTCCCTTTTTATTCTTATTAGTCTTATTCTGCTTAAAGAACACTTTCATAATTTCATTATATTTTAGTGTATATTTTAGATTTCCAAGTGTATATTTAGTGTATATTTTTCTGACTCTTTGTATATATATTTATGAGTGCTTCTGCACTCATTTAAGAAAATAATACCAATTGTTCAAGAGGCTTATTGTATGCATGGCCACACATATTTTTACATTTTCTGTAGGAAACTATGAATCAAAAGAAAACAAAACAAAACAATAAGTTAATACCTTAAGGATTGTGGATCTGACTTTGCTGTGATTTTTAAAAGTCTGATGTTTAGTTATCAGGCTATCTAGTTTTTCCATATTGAATTCAATCTATTTTTAGTGTGTTTGTTTTTCTCTCCGAAGAAGGCCCCATGTTTACAATTGGAAATATTTAAGAAACTTATCTTAATCTCACTGAAAAACAATCATAGGATTAGTTGAAAAGAATTAAACCCCTAATGAATAAAGTTTGAAAACAAAAACCTCATTTAATGTTTGCAAAAACTTATGAGTATTGTGTTGTTTCATTTTTCAGATAAGAGAAATAGAAACAGAAAGGTTA
Organism: Myotis daubentonii; assembly: GCF_963259705.1. Lineage (NCBI taxonomy): Eukaryota > Metazoa > Chordata > Mammalia > Chiroptera > Vespertilionidae > Myotis > Myotis daubentonii. Next base: position 101,504,539 of record NC_081842.1, on the reverse strand, counting down.
GGTCACAGCTAAATATTATTGCAAACATATCTTAAGTACTAAAATATAGCTATATACAGGGTGGGGCAAAAGTACTTTTATACTTGTGAGTGTGAAACCCTATTCTTTCTTTATAATTTATTAATTATTGGATTATATTCTGTATGAAGATCTGTAACCCTACTTTGGTCTTGCTCTGTATTTTGAATAAGACATGATCACTGTAGATGAGAGACTCACAGGTTAGCTGACATTTTAACAAATGTTTGAAAAACAGTTTATTAGTGCAATTATGTTAGGATCAGACATGTGAGATTGTCAATCCTTTAGGTAAAAACAAGCGGGATATTGGCAATTTTATAAGAATAAATGTAAAAATTGCATACAATATTTACAGAGGTGAATTAAAAAGCAACATGATTAATTGTGCCAGGTTAGACCAGCAGAGTCTTTAGAGAAGAGAAGATGCTTGAACTGTGTATTAGAAGGTAAGTCTATAGAGTTTAGTAGGCAGAGTAAAGGATGAAGGGCATGCTTAGCAGATACACACATGAAACACAGAGACAGAAAAGACTGCTGTGTGCCCAAAGAACCTCAAAAGGCTTGTGATGCTTAAAACATAGCGTGAGGGTACAAAGGATACAGATGTTCAGGTTGTGCATTGGGCAAGGGTGTGAGCTTTAAGTGGTGCCACTCACATCACAGCCATACACTGACTTCTACGACACCACCAAGGCGTGCTTAGAGACTTCAGTCTTTGAAGCTGAGACCTGGAGTTGCCAAAAGTCCACTGAGAATGCTTCTTTCTGTGCTACTCTGGGTGACTTGATTCTTACCTCCCACAGGTGAGAAGGACCAATGTTTACAATTGCAAATGTTATTCAAGAAACTTATCTTAATCTCAGTGAAAAACATCATAAGATTAGTTCAAAAGAATTAAACACCTAACACAAGAAATGATTACTGATGATAAAAAACAACAACACCATGGTAGGAATGAGGACACCAACTCTCAATGATGATAAGATTGTCCAAAGATAATCAAATACTTTGTACTTACCAGGCACCATGCTAAGAATATTGTACTTAACAGGCACCATGCTAAGAAAGTTAAACCCATTTTAACAACATGAGAATCGATATTGTAATTTCCCAATGTATAGTTAGCTATGCCTTGGGTGGGTATCTTTTGGGGGACATACATATTTAACATATATATATAACAATACATATAAAATAATAAAAATACATATAATATTTTCCAGTGCATTAAACATGTTTTGGACACTTCTGGTGCAAATTGAAATGTGACCTTAGCCAGTTGTCAAGCTGATAGTTACACTGACATGGCCAGCTGAGTGGCAACATGACCTTCATCCTGTCTGGGAGTGAGGATCCACCAGTTTAATTTCTCTTTAGGTTTAGATATAGAACTAGATGTAATATATCTTAAGTATAAAATAACATTATATGCTAGTATTCTTATTTTTTTCTAAGCTGTGAAGGTGCATATTTTTCCATTTAATGCTCACAACATATATGCAAGGTGTACTTATCTCTATTTCACAGATGAGGATATGGAGAATTCATGAAGTTAAGTAAATTGGCATACAGTGGGTGAATGGCAGAAACAGAATTTGAATTCACCACTAAGTAATTCTAAAGCTAGAGTGTTTTGAAATTGCTTGTTGCTTATATATGAACAATGGATTTGCCAGTACTTTTGCACAAAGTGAATAAAAAAATCTTAATACAAGTATATTGGTTTTACCTTTGATGATCATTGCAATTTTGCTCTGTGCTGTTCTTTAAACTTTAGGGTCCAGCCATCTCTCAATTACTCAATGTCCATTGCCCTTCAGTGCTTTTGCATGTGCTCTTTGTTCTGATTTGAAACCCCTCCACCCCCCGCTACCTGAGTATTCACATTCACAAATCGTCTAATAAACCCCTACTAATCTTTCACATCTGTATAAGTTTCCCATTGGGCCCATACAGCATAAACAACAGAAAGCCACCACTGCTAGCTTCGAAGTTAAAAGAACAGAGCCAAGGAATGCAGTGGCTTCTAGAAGCTGGGAACTGCTCTTAGTTCACAGCCAGCAAGAAAGCTGGGACCTGTGCCTTTAACCACTGAATTCAGTCAATAATGTGAGTGAATAGATTCTCCACTAGAATCTCCAGAAAGAAACACCCCTGCTGACAGCTTGATTTTCACTCTGTGAGGCCCTTACTCGACTTCTGACCTACAGAACTATGGTATAATAACCTTGTATTGTCAAAAAGCCGCCAAGTATAACCTTGATAATTTGGTGAAAGACTGAGTGTATACATGGGAAATAGCCAGATCAGATAAAAAAGTAGAAAACTGATCCTCACAACCTGTTCCAGAAACCAGTTTAGAAAACCAAACAACCTCTGCAGAAATTAGCTCAAAAGCACCAGGACTTGATCAGTAACTTCCAACTTTTTAAATCATCCCTCCCCGCCACCCCCACTATCATCTTAGGACCAACCAGTGAAAGCCAAACATGCTCCCTTCACCAAACAGGCATAGTGCCTTGCTTCTAATTAGCCTCCTCTGGTATCCATACCGACAGCTTACAATCCACACATGTCAACCCTCCCCCTTTTTTCCACTATAAAGCTTCTACAGTCCCCTATAATAGAGTCTCTGCCAAAGGCAGGTGATGGAGCTGAGCCTCTCACTATGGCAAGTTCTGGGTAAATATCCTTTTTTAATTTCCATGTGAATGGTCTTTTTTTTATTTCCACATTTGTCATGGCAGCAATAGAAGACTAATATACGCAGTGGGAGGGGAACTTGGACAAGCTCAGTAGTCCAGGAAGGTAGGGTCTATTAAGAAAGGTTACAGTGGGCTATGCAGAGATGCACACCTCTGAGAATCTTTACCATGTAGACTAACCCCTTTGGCAGTGAAGAGGGGGCCACACTTTACCCACACATGGGAGTAAAGGCCCCGCAGCACCAAACTGGGCTCAAATTTGGGTACTGTCTTTACATGTGGATCAGCCACGACTGGGGCTACGTAGTTCCTATGAATTGTGGATAGCTTGGGGCCAGCCCCAAGAAATAGAGATTAGACTCCTTACAAAACTAGCATGTGGGTTCTTGAGTCATTAATTGGAAAAATAAAAAAGATTTATTGATGTTTGTTCCTCAGGTTTGTGGAGCATGAAATCATGGCTACCTCCTATTGCACTTTAAGCACTCTGTATGGTTTGAATTATTTATATTGAGCAGGCATTATTTTTATGATCAGAAATAGAAAACAACACAAAGGCATGGTAATTTTTCAAAGCAAAACAAAACCTTGAGGTCTATAATTTTATTTTTAATTATCCTTCTTGTAAGAAGAGTCTTCTCAATTATTTGTGAATATGGATTTCTAGTTTCTGGAAATACACACAGTTTGTTATGAATTTTCTCTCAACATCTAATTTTCATACTTAATTTTATATAAGTAGATCCTAACTAACTTTAATGTCTTACTTAAGACATTACATTTCTAGTCTCAAAGGTATCTTTTCATTCCCTCAGGACTGTCATATGTTGAAGCACATTTAATTATATCTTTATTATTTTGTGCCTTCATTGAGAAGAGGAAGACTCACCTTAATGTGGAGTTTTAGAAATCATTATGAAATGCCCCTTATCCAAACCATCCCCAAATAGAGACAAAGCATGTCAGTAATGGGCCATCATTGTGAACTGTGTCCCAATGGCCATTGAAAACAATTACCAGCAAAATGGAGAAAATGTTCATTCTAAGGTTATAGTTATCCTCTTCAGAGCTGAGGTGACAGCTCTTTCCCATCTGTTAATTTTATATTATTAGAATTTAGATTTCTTGAGGCAGCAGATGGCTATAAACTTTGACAGGTGTTCATGATCCACCGCCCTAACTTTAAATGCTGAACAGGTACAGTCTGAAGTTTGCTGGGCTGCACAGGGATTAGTGCTTTAAGTGATATGTGGTCAGAAAACTAATTTGTCTTGAACTACTGAAGAAAATTCAATATACTGTACACACTGGTCCATGCTTACTTGACATGGTGCAATACAATGAGAAATGTCAAACAGAAAAAAATATGATTTAAAGAAACCCCAAATATATTCTTCAAACCATACTACATTTTCTGCTAATAAAATACCAAACATGAACATGATCCAAGGCACTGCCATGGGTGAAAGTGGAACGAAGAGGGAAGCATTCATGTGCCAGTGACTGCTGCACCGAACATGTGCGCAGCACAGTTCAGCTCTTCTCCCCTGAAACAAAAAGAAAATGCAAGTCTACATTCCTATTCTGTACATCCTACCAAATATTTTACACCTACATCATGTTGTACTTCACTTGGCAATCTTCTATCTCACTTGAATGAAGCAGTGTCCACTGTTTTAGAAATTCACACAATAGCCAAAAATAAAAATAAAAGCAAGAACCATAACTTTCCACATATATGAAATATCTATATATACAAAAAGCCTAATATGCTAATTGACCTTTCAACCATTCAACCAGTCATATGATGCACACTGACCACCATGGGGCAGACACTCTGACCGGTAAGTTAGCTTGCTGCTGGGGTCCGGCCAATCGGGACTGGGCGAGACGGGCTGGACACATCCCTTCCTGGCCCCAATCGTGTACCTTAGCCTGGCCTGCACCCTCTCGCAATTCAGGGCCCCTCAGGGGAGGTTGGAGAGCCAGTTTCAGCCCTATCCCCTCAGGCCAGGCCAAGGGACCCCATTGGTGCACAAATCCGTGCATCAGGCCTCTAGTATGAATAGTATGTAGAAAACACCATTCAATGACTATAATATGGACTTATTCAATCAACTGTTTAATGATACTTTTATCCTAAATCATACATTTTTCTGAGATGCTTGGTGTTATGATTGCAAAAGTGACTTAAGCTTTGACCAGTGGGCTATGTGTAGGTGAGACTTCATTTCAGTGCTTTATCTCTAGCATGTGGAACATTGCTTGTCACATTATCACATGATAAATATTTTTTGAATTTATTAAATGTGTCATAGATGAAGAGACTATAGAAGGTCAAATGTTTATACTTTGTAACTAGTGGTTGAAAGTGTGGAGTAATTATTGAGACAGTGGTATAACGGAGTGTCCATGGAGAGGGTGTGGCTGATTTCTGCAGAATTACTACTGTACATTATGCTCAAGAAAATGAGATACATGTAGATAATGTTGATGGAATTCACCAGTGACAATTATGGACAAGACAGTACATTTCCATTTCTTCTATTTGTTCTGGAATTGGGTGATGCCCTGGGTCTATTATTCTGCTTAAAGTATCAGAGGACTTGTTGGTCTGCCTTCTCTGACCTTCCTTAGATTCTTTACCAGGGATGGGGAACTTGTCTTCTGCCAGGGCCATCTGGATATTTATAACATCATTCATGGGCCATACAAAATTATCAATTTAAAAATTGCCTGCTACATTTTGTCAACCATTTATTAACTCTCCCCTAATGCCTTGGCAGGGCTGGCTGTGCCCCACCCCTGCTTTAGAAAATCAAACACTGCTTTCAGCTCTCTTATGTTGCTGAAAAACTTGGGTAGCTATGATGGTCCACAAGCATAGACTGGATCAATCATTCCCTCTTGAAATCTACTTGACTACTGAAGGGCCTTTAGAAATTGCAAGTCTTGATTCAAATGTGTCTTTTCACAGCAAAGGTTAGTGAATAGAAGCATTCAAATGATTGCCTAAAGGAGTGTGTCTCTGGATATCTTCTACTTACCTGTTCAGATCCACTCCACCCTTTTCCATGGTGCTTTGTACTGTGTTAGGTTGACTGAGATGGACTACTGCAGTGGGCTTCCAGTAGCTTTGGCCAAAGTGGACCACCGCCAAAGAGTCAGAAAGAAGAACGAAAGCGAAACCAGGTACTAATTTCCCCTACTCCTTCCTTGTGAGGCTGACTGCTGCCCTCAAGTGAAGATTCCAGGCCCTGCTTCCAGAACTCTGACTTCTCTCTTCTTGCCTTGTTAGTCCTAAATAGAGTGAGATACCCTGCTGATACCAGCCCCAGCAGACTAAACTATCCATTACAGTTTTCCTACACAACAGCCTGCACTTTTGTAAATAGTGTCTTTATTAAATTTACACATTTTGACTGCCTCCTCGAATTACCCAATTTGAGTGTAAGCCATTGGCATTCTGCCTGGCCCCTGACTGCTAGAGTCTCTAAGCCATAGCTTAAACATTTTAAAGAATTCAAAGTTTTCAATTGCACCAATTTGTTACTTTAAATTTCTTAAGTGATAGAAGATTGAGAGAAACTGGGTAAGAAATTCCTCTTACCTGGTCCTTTTTTTCTTTTCAATAAAGGAACTCCATTTACTTGCAACTATTTTAAAGTCAACTTAAGTACTTAGAATTGAGGGAAAAATAATAAAGCTGTTCTTTTAAGAAATGGAAACTGTCAAGCCTTTATTGCCAATAGGAAGCAGAGAAAGTAATCAAGGCTCCTTTGCAAAATGCAATGCGTACCTTCCTGTCAACCTCCATTAACTTACAGGCTTGAATTATAGTTCTATTTCACAAAATGGCTTGATGGAGTCAGACATTCAGGGCGGTGAATTCTGTTTAAAATTGCCCTTCCTTTGTACTGGAGAGAAATAGAATATTCAGAAATATATCCTCCTAATCAGTTGTTAATAGCTGATTCAATGGCCAGCTGCAGAAGATTGGATTCTGCTGTTCTCAGAACAGAACACCTTCATATTCCAGAGGGCAGGCGCTTGCCCTCCCATTGCTGTTTACGTGAGCGACAAGATGAACTCTGTGAGTCAGTGGGGAAAGTGTCCCATAATTAGGCATTTTTGTCCTCTGTTGGCTGCATATCACAATCTGAGTCATCCCGTCTATATCCAGGAATGTGCCACAGCATAGTGCATGGTCATGAGCATATAAAAAAGGCTGCAAGATGTTATATGAAAACTGTGTGCATTATTAGGGTTTGCTTAGGCCTTTCTGGAAAAGACAGAGAAAGATAGACATTCTAAAGGTGAGTTTAGTTGGAAATATATTGGGTCAGTTAGCTAATTTTTGCATAATGTAAAAGGAATTTTTAAAATCTTTACTGGGAAATTATGCTAACATGAAGTCACCTGTAGTTTTAGATGGCTTTACTAACAGCCTGGACAAAGAATGTATGTAATTGTTTTTTTGTTTTTATTTTTGCTTGTTTGTTTTTAAGCTCTCTCCTTACCTGATAATGACATGAAGATGATCCTAGTATTCTTTTCCTGGGATTGTAGTGAGGATTCCATGAGATAAAGTCTTATAAAGCTCCTATCACAGTGCCTGGCATAGACACTCTGTTAACACAATAATACAGCTGTTATTGTTGCTTTGTTACCTCTGTCTTCAACAAAAGCGCTGCCTCTTTCTCTTTCAAGCCAGAGGATTAGATTTTTGGTGAGAAAGAATAAGGCTTGGGTGGTGGTGGGAAAGGCTAATGAGAGACTTTTAGAGAATAGAAAATTTATTCTAAATTTAATTTGAGTGAGCAACAGAGCAGCCTAGAGGCCCTTCCTAGGTCAGGGTGCATTCACACTCCTGCTCTTGGGAAGCAAGAGGGAGCCCTCCAGACACCACTCCTTGCCCTGCTCTTATAGCCATCTGCAGGCTGCGCAGCTCTGCTCAAGTGCCATGTCTTTCACTACCCAGCCTCTTCCCACACAGTAGTTTTGTGTCCCAAAGTGTAGTGGAACTTACACAAGCTCTCCCCAGGTATGTATCCCTCCTACCTCCTGGAATATCCTACCATCTCTGGGAGCTTGATATTTCTCTGCCCACAGTTCTGAGCACCTCCATCTGAGCATGCCATCCCTGTCTGACTGCTCAGTGAGGGATCCAATAAGTCTTACAGGAGTGGGCACACCAGCTAGCCTGCCTCAAGTCAAATTTTCCCTGTTCACCTCCCTGGTGGTGCACCTCTCCTGACCAGCAGGTCTGGCTCTAGAAGCTGGGATGCAAAATAAAGAGAGAGAAAAGGTTAGTGCAACCCCAGGTCTCCGTGGAGCCCAGTTACCATTCAGAATCTGCGCTGCCCTCTTCAGATAAGGGTGTCCAGTGTCCCACTCTCAGAATGGACCATCACCTACAGCCTACTAGAGCACAGCAGCCTTTGCAAGGGCTTCTCCCTTACATCATTGTTTTACATTATTATCTAATAATTGTCCTTCTTTACTGTCTGTTCTCTGAATAATTTAATTTTAATCAATATATATTTTGGCTCATGTGGTACTTGCCATTTTGTGTTCCATTATATGGGTGATTTGAAACTTTCCATCACTAATTAGTTATCATAGTAATTATCATAAGCTGTTTCTCCAGTTTGGATATGCAAAACCTAAAAGACAGTCAAGTTTCTTTATGCTGTGCTTTATAGTCACTCCCTTGTATCAAAAGTCTCAGTCCTTTCCTCCCTAGTTAAGTGAAAGTATTAGTCGGTCCTGGGCTTACCTTGGTTGGGCACTCACCATCTGTTTCATCTTGAAAGGTGTGCTTGATCTCTCTGAGCCTTACTTTCCTCATTTAGAAAAGGGTCCATAAGATACTGAAAGAATGGGTATCAATGCTGCACATACTAAGCACATTATTAATGTTAGTCAACCTGTTAAACATCAATATTAATTTGTAAAGTCAGCACAGATTCACAGCCTAAAAGAAACATAATCCAAATGTCTATGAGACATTTGCCTGAGAGCTTGGTTAATGTAATATCTGGATGTAGCAATTAGAGCCATCAACATGCAAAATAACTTGTCTTAATTCTCTTAATAATTAACTTTAGCTCAGGAACTCTACTCTACCAGATGCAGAGTTTGAGCAGAAAATAAATAGTAAACTAGATACAGCTTTAACCCAGTTTAATTTTATTTAAGGAGCTTTACTCATAGTAAGAGGACAGGTAGCTAATATGAAGACTATATAGAAAATAGTTTATCTCCTAGTATGTATTATTATGTAAATATGTAAGTTATAATTATATAAAATATAATATGTTCTTTTTCTTTTGACTTTATTAAAAATTAAAAAATATAGAGCAAAAATGTCAATATCATCTGAAATAGCAGGTTTACTAAAAGGTCTAAAAGTAAACTTACATTTGGGGAGATTAGGTATAATGATTAGAGAAAGAATGGATTTTTTTTTTAAATAAAAGTATCTCAGGAAAATACCAACCAATGGAACAGGCGATTGTTTAATCTTCCATTTTTGAAGGGGAATTCAGAGGTCTCCGAAAGGAGCTGCTCTAACATGGCCTTGTCCAGTACAGCTGACATAGGTCTTTCCAAAAGGATGTATTCTTTCTAAGGCTCCAGTTTGGCAGGATTAACCAATGACTAATCAGTACTTTCACTTCCAAGAGGAAATTATGTGGATACATATCAATTCAAGGTTGTCTTTAGTCAAGCACATTATGCCATCTATAACACATGGCACAGGGTGATGGCTTTGAAATACAAAGTGGAGAACTAAGGAAGGGAATGTATTTTAAATAAATACTAATTTGTTCAGTTTTATCTTAATATTAAACACTATTTATTGACACATTTTTGTAGATTAACACTGTCTTAAAACACACACAAAACATATTCATGACATGACCTCGATGACCTCAGAGACACAGGAAGTATTAGGGACATGTAGCTCATGAATTTATGTTAATTTTAGTATTTTATTTGCTTTGTATCATTGCTTTAAGTTAATTTGATATGTTAAGCCCCTCATTCAAAAATAAGAAAGAAGTCTTCAGTTAACCTATTTAAAGATGAATCTGTCCGGTTTTTAATATATCCCTTTTTATTCAGATATCGACCAAACATTTTTAAAAAATCATCTGTGTCACAAATGTGTGAAATAAATGAAAATAAGAATGGACTAAACACAGAGCCTACGCTCAGGGACCTTGTGTATAAAATAGCAGCACAGGCGACCCATCACGGGATTAAGAATGCATTTGTCACTAATCAGAAAGAATGTATGCACCCCTATATTCATAGCAGCACAATATACAATAGCTAGGATCTAGAAACAGCTCAAGCAATACAGAAGTGGATAAAAAAGTTGTGGTACACTTACACTATGGAATACTATCCAGCAGTAAAAACAAAGATCTCTTCTCCTTTGAAGCAGTATGGAGGGACTTGGAGAGTATTATGCTAAGTGAAATAAGCCTATCAGAGAAAGACAAGTACCACATGATCTCACTCATATGTGGAATCTAATGAACAAAATAAACTGATGAGCAAAATAGACCAAGAAACATAGAAGCATAAACAGATTGACTAATCTCAGAGGGAAGAAGGGTGTGGGTGGGTGGGTGCATGGGGAGAAAAACTAAAAAATGTATATGCATATATGCATAACCCATGGATACAGACAATACTTTAGTGAAGGCCTGGGTAGGGGTATGGGTGCAGAGTGGATGGGGTCAATGGGTAAAAAAGACATCTTTAATACTTTCAACAATAATAATTTTTTTAAAAAGAGTAGATTTGTGCTATTATAGAAGTAACTGCAGGGACAACATGGATCACACAGAGAAAAGGAATGATGTAACTTGCATTTGACAGGTTAGGTTTTATTAAAAAGATGATACTGGCATCAGGTCTTAACAATGAATAAAGCTCTTGAGCGCTCAGGATTAGAATAAAATTTCTCAAGAAATTTACCTCTTGTGGTGGAAACAACCTATTGTTTGCCTTGTGTTGGCTTTAGGATTAATTATCATCTATTAGAAATAAGTTCACAAAGGTATGTTCTCAAACAGTTATTTATGCCTGAGTAACTTATCCTTATTACACTTCTCAGAAATATTCTAAATCTCCCTACATGTCCCCAGTTAGTAATCCAATTTAATCATTGGTAGAGCTTAATTTCCCTACTCTTGCACCTTATTCTCTTAACCTATACTTTTTGTATAATGTGAGTTTTATTCAAGACTTTTTGTAACACCTCAGGAAAAATTTTGAAATACTTGAAAATGGGCAAAGAAAAAATATATGTTACTGCATATTTATATATAATTCCAGATTCTCCTCCACTCTCATTGTCTTTGAACTATTTCAACTCTCTAAATTATTAAATAACAATGTCTGTGATCTTGTTCATAGACATGCAAATGGAGAGCAATGGATGTCCTTCAAATTGGAAAAATCCAATTTTCTAACTATGGTGAATTCATTTTGCTTTGCTGAAGGACCTTAATATATATGGTACTTTGAATTTTCCTTTAAGCCAGTAGTAAAGTATTAGTAATTTTTTTTATTAATGTGTTAAATAAAACCTCTGACATGTGTTTATTTTATATCTGTACAATAGTTTTTAAAACAGTTTTTAAATATCCTTTAATATTAATGCCACTTTTTGTAAGATCTTCTTTAGCCCTACTAGAGGCAGCCAGCATATACTTGGTACAAATATCAAACACTTTCTCTATGTGATATAGAATAGCTGAGGAGGAAAATACATTGTTATTTAACATATCATAACTGCATGTACTGAGTATTAAGAGTTTCAAGGAAAGTGAATCAGATGCTTCGTGGAGGGGCAACAGCTATATTTATATTTGAATATTCTTGAAATCAAACAACACTAGGAATAGGACAGTATTCCTGTATGGAGATGTGATAAATACAGAAGTGTGAAAAGGCATAGCATGCCTATGGAATCAGTTCATGGGGAGAAAAGTAGTTAGCTACCCATGAACCTGGAAAAGGTAGCCCAATGACAAACAATGAAAATCTTTGTATTGGAGAGCTTAGAATTCACCCTCTATGTAACGTACAGTCATTCAAGAAGTGACATGATCAGATTTGATTTTTTTATGGATCCAGTGAAGAATGGATTAGATGATATAATGTTGTAGTAAAAAAGAGGCTGTAGGTGCTAGAGGTTAGTAGGTTAAATTGATGGGATATTATTTGGCCTAGGCCAGAAGCATTAAACCATTAGAATGAAAAATATAGATATTTACACACTATAACATAACAACAAATAAAACACTTTACCTTCCATTCTATTTACATTCTGGATATGATAATTACCCCCCAATTAAAAACAGTAAAATTAGGCTACTGCTGATTTATATCAGTTGATTAAATCATATTGAATTTATTTTGTGTTTATTTTGATGCTTTCATGATAAGCAACTCTTTAATAAACCTAATATTATATAAATTTCAAAATTAATTAAAACAACAACACAGATTTCTAGGAATCTTGTACTTTACCTTTTCCAAAGCATATTGCATTGTTCGTAAGCTATCTGAACTTTTAAACCACTTATGAAAAAAAGCTCAAAAATCCATGAACTTCTAGTCATGTGAAAAGTAGTATTATGTATATGTCATTGTAAAATTATTGAGCCATTGTTAATATTATGCTTGTCTACTAGGCTTAAATTGTTTTTGAAAACTTTTAGTGCATATTGGCTTAAAATTTTTAAACCCTGTTGGTTAGAGCATCAGCCCTTACACCACAGGGCTGCAGGTTTGATTCCTGATCAAGGCACATATCTAGATTGTAGGTTCAATCTCTGTTCAGGGCCAGTATGATAGGAAGCCCATTAATGTTTCTTTCTCACATCAATGTTTCTCTCTGTGTGTCTCACCCTTCCTCTCTCTCTAAAAATCAATAAACATGCCCTCAGGCTAGGATTAAAAATAAGTAAATAAATAAATTTTAAAATAGGTTATATTGTTCCTTTGATTAGGGACTCAAATCAATAGCAAATTTATTGTTAGCCTGAATAAAAATTTCCTTCTGTGTGCTATATTTAAACATAGTTAGTAAATGCTGTTTTGATTAAAATTTCTACCTAGGATTTAATATCTACTTTTTAAAAATCCTCACCTGAAGATTTTTTTTTTTATTGATTCTAGAGAGAGAGGAAAGGAAAAAGAAAGAGAGGCACATGAACGTGAGAGAGAAGTGTCCATCAGCTGCCTCCAGTACTCACCCTGACTGGGGATGCAACCCATGACCCTTAGGGGCATAGATTGAATCCACAATCTAGATATGTGCCCTGATCAGGAATCAAACCTGCAGTCCTGTGGTGTAAGGTTTGATGCTCCAATGAACTGAGCCACACTGGCCAGGTTTAATATCTACTATTTTCTTTTCAAAAAAAATAAAAGAAGAGCAAATAGAAAAATTTGCTTTATTTTCATTAGGCAGTATGATTAATATCATAATCAAGTACTTATAAAGTATTTAATTATGCTATCTAAACTTGTTTTTCTCTCTATAGGATTCTGGATTCTTGTTTATTTTTCATGTTTAGTCCTAGATGAATTTTTGCAGTTATTTAATCTAACAATTGTGTATAATTTGAAATTTTATAATAATTGTACTTCCAACTTCAAATTAATTCTCTGCTCAACACTGAGTTAGTATTCCCAGAACTTGTTAATGAGAAATTAACTTGAAGAGGTTAAAGTATTGAAACTAACCTTGTGTAATAAGTGGCAAAGAAAGAAATTAATTTAAGTGTCCTGATATCAACTTTAGTGAATCTCCTAATTCTTCATCCAAAGTTATTTGCTTTGCAGTTATATACACACTCTTGCCAAACTCTAAGATGTGAACTAAGCGGTATCATTTATTAGGAGATAAGATTAGGATTAACCCTGGGTAAAGTGTATTTTAGTAGAGTTTATTTACTCTGTAATTAACTTTGATTCAGCATTAAAGTCAGGTTCCTGCCACCTAAGTTTCCCCCTGTCCATTCAGTGCATGCTTTTGTTCATCTATAGTCCTCTCCATTAGGCTGAAATATCCCTGTATTCTTCAATATCACTTCCTTGAGTTTCACATGTCAGGCATCTTGACACTTCTCCATGAGCCCCCATGGTCCTCTGTGAGTGGATTGGGCTTCCTCATGTCATAGTGTTTTTAAAGTATTAAACTTCTTAGGTGGTATTTTACTTCCAAGAGGGAGCATCCAACATGGTGAAGGTGAATGCTACAGAAATCTAAAGGTCTATCTTTATAAGGTAAACAGTATCTCTGCTACTACATTTCACAAGGCTGACACAGATTGACTAATTGATGGAAGGAGAGCCAAATAATTTGCAGCCATCATTAATCTACCATAAAGGGGAATGTGGAAGGGACGGGTGGAATTTCAGGGGATATAGAGCAGAAAGTTTTCTTGAGAAAGAGATTTATGGTTGGCCATGATATCCATAAAAAACAATAGAACCTAGAACATTCAACAGGGCTAGTAGCAGAGATAATCAGAATAATAAAGAAAAAGAAAATTTGGAGTAAGAGAAAAAAGGGGAAAAATTTATAAGAAATAATGTGATATAATCTTGAACTAGGTTTTTAATAAAGTAGGGTTAAGGTAATTAGAAAGAAGACTATGGAAAGCTATTTTAAAAATGATTATAACTATTTTACCAAAACTATACTATGTTTTTAGTGTATGTTTCTGAACCTTGTATTATTAAAATAAAATTTAGAATGATTCAATATAAGATATTAGGTTAAATAATTTTCAAGAATACTGTAATTTGTATTCTGAAGAAAACCATGATAATGTTGATTCACACTATGTTTAAATAAAGCACTAAGATATTTTCTTAAATTATAATAATTTTTTTTCTTATATTTTGACTTCATCATTGTATTGAGCAAAAGTGTGGAAAAACAATGTATATGAAAATAGAAAACCAGGCTTTTGTATGTAAGTTCAAAACAAGCTTAGATTTTAAAGTTTGATTTTGAATGTTGAGTCCTATTTTATCAGGCTATTAATTTGACCTAAAGATAAGAATAGCAAGGGAATACAAAAGACCTAGACTAGCACTTCATAACATGGACCTATGTCACCGAATTTATAACTTTCTTAAGGCTCAATTCTATTCATTCTTAAAGTCTTGAAGATCACCAAATTATCACATTTCTGTTCTCATCGAGGTTCAGCTACTTCTCCTTCATTCCAATCACATTCCTTATATCAGCAGTAAAAATACTTCATCATTCTGGCATTTTTATTAATTTGGCTTAAATATCAGGGTAATACATAATGCACAGGCTTATTACCTCCTTCCCTGACCAGGACTGTCAAAATATTAACTCCTGGCAATGTTTTTCCAGAGTCCGTGACACAATCCTCAAAGGTTTAAACGATGTAATAAGCTTTTGACTGATTCTATTTTGTAAATTTTTTCTATTTCCATCTAGCAGAAAGCAACCATACTAAATATAAATGTTTCTCAAGCTATTTTTAATTAAGCGGTTAATGAGACATTAATAGAATATCATTCATTCAACAAATCTTGTAATACAAATAGTGGGGGCTGTGCATTTCACAAGGTCAAGTACGTGTTAAACTTCAATCAAATTTTCAATGACCTATCAAAATTTTAAAAATAACATTTTATAGTACAATTAGATTTTATCCCAAGGCAAATATCTTATGTTATATTCCATTATTTAAGAAAAATAACTTTTCCTCTCATATTACTTTCATGACATATTGCATTAAATGATTTATTTCTGGCTCACTTTTTACACTTTTTTTAAGAGCAGTTTTAGGTTCACAGCAAAATTGAGGTGAAGGAACAGACTTCCCATCTACCCCATGTGTCCGCACGTGCACAGCCTCCCCGTCATTGGCATTCCCCAGCAGAGTGGTCCGTTTGTTACAACTAATGAACCTACAGTGACTCATCGTAATCAGCCAGAGTGCATGGTTTACTCTGGGGTTCACTGTTGGCATTGCACCGGCCATGGTTCTGAAATAATGTACACTGGCATGTGTCAGTCATTATGATTTCAAACAATATATCACTGTTCCCAAAATCCAGTCTCCTTTTCATCCCCCTTTCCCCTAGTCATTGTTATTTCTTCCAT
Organism: Myotis daubentonii; assembly: GCF_963259705.1. Classification (NCBI taxonomy): domain Eukaryota; kingdom Metazoa; phylum Chordata; class Mammalia; order Chiroptera; family Vespertilionidae; genus Myotis; species Myotis daubentonii. The sequence goes on along the minus strand of NC_081842.1, from coordinate 101,488,627 downwards.
CTAAAATTGAATTTAGACATATTATTTAAAATAGAATCTCAGAATATCCAAATTTTAAAGTTTAGAATTTCAAATAACAAAAACTACACATCTGAAGATATGTAAACTCACTTTTTTTTCAATTTCAAAGTTCTACAAATATGGCAAATATGGATCAAGAGCAAATAGGAAATTTCTTCTAAACCTTGAAAATGTGTTTAAAATCATCTAAATGTAGAATTAAAGTAAATTTGTCCAAGGTATGTTTGAATTATTATAAAAAAACATTTTAATATAAACTTCTAAAATAAATAGCTCACCCTGAGCACAACTTTTAAAGCAAATTTACTAAACCCTGAGATTCCTTTATTTTTCCAAAAAGTAACTTTACACTGAGAAATTTAATGAAGACTATAACATATTATTTTTACTATTTATAACATGAGTTTGAAAACCTACTTAGTATCAGATGGGGACAAATAAGTGTCATAAACATTATGGATATATTTGGAATAATTTAGGGATGATGGGTATTCTTTACATGTAATCTATTTATTTTAAACAAATAATGAAATAATTTTAGTACTACATAATTTTCTGGGTTCTGTGATGTGTGCCATGTGCCGTGTGTGTGTGTGTGTGTGTGTGTGTGTGTGTGTGTGTGAGAGAGAGAGAGAGAGAGAGAGAGAGAGAGAGAGAGAGAGAGAGAGAGAGTAGTGAAGGGTTGTGGTAGTAGTTTTCATCTATTTCTAAATATTTTTCTTTTTTCTGAAAATTAAGTAAGGGGAACTGTATGTTCTCTAAAGCATCTTACAATTGTAACAATTCTAGGCAAAGTTTGAAACAGTTTTGTTTTTTTAAATCAGCAATCATGTCTTCATTCTCTCAAATCAGTTTACTGAGTCCCAGCTCGGCCTAGAGAAGGATGTCCCTTCAGTGATCTCTAATATGACACTGGTTTTGATTCTGCTGTCTTCATGTGCCTCCTTTACTTTTTACTTATTTTTATTCCTTCATTTTCTTATTTCAGAAGGTGAACAAACCACATGCCCTAGACCATGATAACTCTGAAAAGCAACCTTAGCTTAAAATCAATTTAGTGACATGTTCTTATAGCATTAAGGTCCACTGCTCACATGCATTTGGCAACGTTAAATGAGAAGGTGATCTGCTAGAACACCTATAAAAATAAATCTCCTCACAGCAGTGAGAGCCCATGGAGGTCCAGAAGGCAGCCATCCAGGTCTAAACACCTGTGCCTCTTTCCCCAACTCCACGTTCAGTAAGAGATTAAGGAGGCCTGGGAGTCGGCGTTTAAACGGAATTTCATAAAATATTACAATCCTTTTCTCTTTCTGAAGTGTGTTTGGTAAGTGAAAAGGAAATCAGCACCTTTTGGGGAAACCAGAACTGTTGAATCTGCTGTCACACCACTAGGAAACACTGCCCAACAACCGCCACAGCTTTCTCTAGCAGATGATCAAGTCTTTTCCTAAAGTTCAGAGAATGATGTTTTAGGAGTCAGCCCCCCTCCCACTGTTCACTCTTCCCCCAATAATTAATTTATCCGAGTGTCCACACATGTTTCCCTGCAATCACTAAAAATGAGGTCTTTTTCCTGATGAAATCAATGCACTTTGTTTCTCCCCTTCTCAACCCCTTTCACTATCCCATAGCTTCAAAGTCCCTCTCTTCCTATAAATATCCATTGTCTTATATTTCTCATTCCCAACATGCCTTTCCTTAAACACAATATCCCCTTCCAGAGTTACTACTACTGCCATCAACTTAAAGCAATAAAGACCACACATGTTCTATTAGTTGTTAAATTAATGACTGTTTCATATTAGTTCTCTCTATTCTTCATAAACATTAGCCAATATCACCTTCTTCCTACTTATAATGTTTTATGTCTATTCAAATTATCTTTCTCTGAATTCTTCTGTATACCTGTGAATGTCCTTTCTATGACCCTTCTCCCTTATGTTCTCATTTTATACCTTTTCTTTGTGATTTCACCCTTTTCTGTGCCTTTAACTACCATCTGAAATTACCTACTGCTGTCACGAGGAATTAACAAACATCCTGCTTTCAGACTTCCAGGTTCCAGCACTGTGAGACAGTAAATTCCTGTAGTTTGAGGTTATCCAGTCAGTGGTATGATATATGACAGCCCTAATACACTAATACACAGCTGTCTATCTCTATCGAGAATTCAGGTAACCCAGTGAAGCACAAGCTTTTCGGTATGATGCATAAAGGCCTTTATAACCATGTCTTGCTTACTCTCACTTTCACTGATTATCACCTCCACTTCTAACCTTAACCATAAACCTTACCCTAACCTCCTCCTGCTTCATGTACCAGAAGTACATCCCTGTGAATTTTTCCCATAGCACTCCGGCTCTCTTGCCCTTCTGCATTTTGGCATACACTGATCACTTTGTCTATAATGCTCATTCAATCTTGCTAGAGAGGAAAACGGCTTTTTGTTCTACAAAAGCCAGTTCAGATTTCATTTTGTCATTGATGACTTCTTTGATCTCTCTTCTGTAATTGCTCATCCATCCCCAGATTTATTTTCTATCTCCTGTCTGTGCCTGTTATGAGATTGGGTTTAGGAAGGTGTTTATTTATATCTACGTCCTTCACCTCTAACACTAGAGCAGTTAGTGACTTTATTATTTAATCCAATTCAATAAAGACTTGTGTACATATTCAAGAAATCTGATTTTATGTCTGAGAAACAAAAATGAGGCAATCTTTTGCATAAGAGTTTGGTGCTTAATAACAGGTTAAGGGTTATTATAGTGTATACATAAATATGTAACATAATTTAAGGTATTTATGCAGCAACAAGTAGTAAAACAGATTAATTCTAAATCAAAATCAGTATATCCTTTAGGAACAATACTGAAATTTATTGACTCAATAAAAGTACTTGGCAATTTTAATTTGTTTTTAGCTATTTTTTATTCAGGATTTAAAATAACAATTGCGAGTCTTCATTAATAAAATAAATGTATGGAGTTAAGTGCTAACTTGTTCAATATAGGCAGCTAACATCATGAATATTTTATTCCACATTGCGCCTGGGGGTTCCAAGCATCATGAGCCAAGTTGTGGTCTGAGTTTTAACACAAAGTGACTAGCTGTAAATACGAAGTATTCAGAGGCATCATCAAGAAAATGAGAAATTAAAAAAAATAGATTCTTAAACTAGCAAATTTTTTTAAAAATATATTTTATTGATTCCTCTACAGAGAGGAAGGGAGAGGGACAGAGAGTCAGAAACATCGATGAGAGAGAAACACCGATCAGCCGCCTCCTGCGCACCCCCCACTGGGGATGCGCCCGCAACCAAGGCACATGCCCTCGACCGGAATCAAACCTGTGACCCCCCCAGTCCACAGGCTCCATCCACCGAGCTAAACTGGTCAGGGCACTAGCAAAATTTTAAGAATTTTGCTATATTCTTAGATTTTAATGCATCCACAGGTGGCTCATAAAGACTAGTAGATCTGAGAATTAGAGGATGAGAAGACCATAACTAAGGGTATTTTGGATACATCTTAGCCTATTGTTCCAGATTCTATAAATTTAGTGTCTGGAGGCATGCTCAATGCAGATCAACCAATTTGACGCTTTCTGCAACTGGTGCTGCAACAGCAGCAATATAATTGGGCCTGTAGTCATTTACAGAAGGAAAACATTTGTTTGCATTTTCATCCCGGAATGGGAGGATATGCCTAAATATTATTTAAATGAAGGCAAGTTTGATGCAGATTTGCAAATAGTGCATGGATTACAAATATAAACGATGCCCTCTTATCAGAAACAACTGCTGTTTCTGAATTGTTTCATAATCAGAGGTCACACAAAGATCACTTAAGCAGAAACTCAATGTTAATTGTTGATGCTGTTAACATTATATTGATGCTATTTAATTCTTCTTACATATTTCATGATCGTAGATCTCCTCCAGGCTTTTCCAATACTGACTGTTAATCCTATTGCTTTCCTCTTATGAGTTCTCTTGTCCAGCTCTTTTATAATGATTTCAACCTTTTCACTCTCTTTCATCCTTTACCACTATGCCACCCTGACTTTTATTTCACAGAGGAAATAACCCTGTGCTCAGCCACCATCTACTCACTTGGCTCATCTACTTACATATCTATCACTTTCACTATCTGTCTAAAAGAAGAACTGTCATCTACCCTTTGCAGGCTTTCTTGAAAATCTTGTGTCATTTATTTTTAATTTTTTAAAAAAAAATATATATATTTATTGATTTTTTTTTACAGAGAGGAAGGGAGAGGGATAGAGAGCCAGAAACATCGATGAGAGAGAAACATCTATCAGCTGCCTCCTGCAAACTCCCTACTGGGGATGTGCTTGCAACCAAGGTACATGCCTTTGACCGGACTCGAACCTGGGACTCTTGAGTCCATAGGCCGATGGTCTATCCACTGAGCCAAAATGTTGTGTCATTTATTTTTAGTATCACTAGCGTATTCAAATTCAACCTCACTCTCTCTATTGGATAATTCCTTCCTTCCTTTCTTTTCCTTTTTTTCTTCCTTCTCTCTTACTCCCTCTCTGTCTCTATCTTTATCTCTCTTTCTTTTGTTTTTCATTCTCTCATACATTTATTTAAATTCTACTGCTGGGTATTACTCTAATATTTAATACAGTGCAGTTGAAGAGGGTCTCTGCTTACAGCCCAGTGGGGATACACTGGTATATAGGAGTATATCTACTGAATTCTTCCCATCAGCCTGTACACATGCTTTAGTTTCTGTTATTTAAAAATAAAACAGAACGACCTACATATTAACTCGAAATTTTTCTGCATTCATGTCTCATCTCTATTTTCCAATTCAAAGGTAAACTTTTACGGGTTCTTAAATTCACATACTTCATTTTCTTATTTCCCCACTGTGATGCTTAATTTTATGTGTCAACGTGGCTGAAGTATGGGCTGCCCAGATAGCTGGTAAAACACTCTTTAAGGCTGTGTCCAGGAGAATATTTCTGAAAAATAGTAGCATTTGGATTTGTAGAGGGAATGAAGAAAATCACCCTGTCAATATGGGAGGGCATCATCCCATATTTTGAAGACCCGAATAGAACAAAAAATCAGAATAGGGACAAGTTTGATCTCTGCTGGAGCTGGGACATCCATCTTTTCTTTCATTGTACATTGAAGCTCCTGATTCTTGGGGCTTCAGACTTGAATTGGAACTTATACCATTAGCGCCCTGGTTCTCAGGACTGAAACTGCATCAGCACCTTGGTCTCCAGCTTGTAGACAGGAGAGTGTGGGCTTTCTCAGCTTCCATAATTACATGAGCCACTTCCTCATGAAAATCTCTTTCTGTGTGTGTACCTATGTATAGCCTACTGATATTGCTTTTTATTATCAGCATATTACTAAAATTTATATAGGAACAAAATAGTTCCTATTTGTAAATACACACTCTTTTTAAACAAAAGATACCTCTCCATATCTCTGGCCATTTATTTCAAGTTCTTTTATGCCTGTCTCTTCTTACCAATTCTTTGATATTTCTAATTGTTTTGCTTCAAAACTTATTATATTTTAAGTTATATTCTTTCTAATAATTTTTTAATATATTTTTATTGATTTTAGAGAGGAAGGGAGAGGGAGAGAGAGAGAAACACCAATGATGAGAGACAATCATTTATTGGCTGACTTCTTCATGCCTTATACTGGGGATCGAGCCCACAACCCAGGCATGTGCCCTGACTGGGAACTGAGACCTCCTGGTTCATAGGTCAACGCTTAACCACTGAACCACACTGGCTGGGCATCTGATGATTTTCTTACACCAATGGCCCTAATTAATATCTTGCACTTTTAAACAACAAGACTCTTCTTTCTCAGATCCAATCATGTAGATCAGATTAAGTGCTTAATACTTATACTTGGATGGCAAGCTTGTTTAATGTTCAGTGCATGGTCTTTCCCACCAATATAGGTTATTTTAAGAGTTTTCCTACTTAACTATAAACATCACCTTCATTCATTCATTCATTCATTTCCTTAATCTAGAAATCTAAGAATTTTAAAAATATCCCTCATATTCACTTTCCATATTGAAACAGTTATATCATTTTCTTATCTTTCTTATTTTATTTATTTTTTTGTGTTACCCAACTGTCCAAGCCCACCATTATCATGTCAAAGATTACGGTATATTAAATATTCTCCCATTATACATGTTTAGCTTTCATCATTTTTTTTTCTCTACATAGAATGGACAGGACCAAAAAAAAAAAAATCTGATCATGTCACTCTCACATTTAATACTCTTTGGAAACTTCCATTGCTTATAAATTCCTACATTACTTTGACTCATTTAATCAGCCACAGGTCTTATTATCCTTCTACCTCCTTATTATGCACCAGCTATATTGGCCCTTTTCATTTAGAATTTTTCTCTTTACTGATACTTCTTTTCTCCATGCTACCACTATTTACTTATACAACCACACTCATTTTTAGTTCTCAGCTTTGGTTTTTGATATAAGCAACATTATTGAGTACTACTGTGTGCAGTCATTTATTTATCCTGATCCTAGAATAAGCCCTCCTACTTTTTCCTAAATCATGCATCTTCATACCAAAAATTACCTATTTAATGAATTAAATAGCAATATAAATAATATTTTGATTTATCTTAGAGAGTATAAACACTTTAAAGCAGGCATTTTTGTGCATTTTCTTACATGAAAAATAAAATAATGTCCTGTAGATTGGAAATGTTCAGAATACATTCCAATATTGGAAAACTCTTTGGATAGCCTGGACGACCAGAAAGATAAACAAGTGAGTCCTAAGGTAAATTAAGCCTGAAATATTACTAGAGGCAAAATGGCAAAACTGAAGTGTACTACTTCAGATATACCACGAGAAGGCAGGGTTCTTTGGAAAAGTAAATAATATGAAAAAAGAAGGCAGCAGGGAGAGGAAGACAAAATATGAGATGGGCTGGCTCCATAAAAGAAGCCATAGACATGAGTCTACAGGAGCTGAGCAGGGCTGTTGCATACAAGAGATGGTAGACATCACTCACTCATAGAGTCCCCAGAGGTCAGAACAAACTCAACAGCATGTAGGACACACATATTTGTTAGTCCCAGCAATATATGACATGCTTGGTATATCATTGGTGCTCAAAACAAATATATATATTAACTGAGCAGAAACCAAAATAATGTCATTAGACAAAAATGTAGTAAAAACCTTATGAGATGAATTATTTCTAATGCTAGAAGAAAATATGTTTACTTACAAACAGTAGGTGGGTTGAATTTTGTAATAGGTTGGTAGTTTTTTGTTTGCTTGTTCATTTGTTTGTTTATTTAATATAAAAGTGACTTCAGCTTTCTATAGGTAGTTTTCCATTCCCCAGATCTGAATTACTGACTCGATGACCATTTGTTACCAGAAAAGAATAGATCAATTAATGAAATCACCTAGGTGTAAAAATGTCTTAGTGATGCTGTATATTATCTTAGTGAATTGTGTTCCTTTGTAAAATAAACAATGACATATAGCAATTTTTAGGTATTACTCATCTGGGCTACATTATTGGAATGCTTTCATTTTCTCGTAAAAAAGTTTATTCAATAGCAGTGACCCCTGATCTCAACTGCTATTCTAGCTCTCCTAATTTTGCTTGTTTTTTAAAAAATATATATGTGTTGCTATAATAATAAATTATTGTGTACAGCTATGAAACAGGCATTTCTGGGTGGTCAGCAGATCCGTAGGGTCAGGGCATTGGGTCTGTTCTAGAAACCACATTTCATACAACTCTACCTAAAGGAGAGAGAAGGGTTTGGCCAGGCAGCCTTTCTCTCTCTCTCTCTCTCTCTCTCTCTCTCTCTCTCTCTCTCTCTCTCTCTCTCTCAATGTTCATCAGATTTATCAGATTTTCCCTCATCTCTAATTGAAACAACTTGGTCACAGTGACAGCATTTAACTACAATAAACTGGAGAACTGGAACTGAGTTTCAGGTTTTTATAGCCTCTATAAGCAGGAGGCAGACAAGGACAATAGGCTGGTACAATGGGCTGGCACAGGCTTCTAAAGAGCCACCCACAACTAGTTGCACCTATGTGAAATAAATGTTCATGTTCAGAAACTGAAAAATATAAATGATGAATACAGAAAATGTAAATGACCCATAAAATTACAAATTGAAGATAAATGTTATTAATACATATGTGCTTTGCTTTCCACTTTATCTTATCTAAAATTACCTTTTTAAATTATTTTCTTTTCTATTTTAACATTTATTGATTGATTGATTGATTGATTTCAGAGAAGGGAGAGGGAGAGAGAGAAACATCAATGATGAGAAAAATCACTGATTAGCTACCTCCTGCACTCCCCCTACTGGGGAATCAAGCCCACAACCTGGGCATGTGCCCTTGACTGGAATTGAACCTGGGACCTTTCGGTCCATAGGCCGATGCTCTAGCCACTGAGCAAACCGGCTAGGGCTAGATTATTTTCTTATATATTGTTCATTGATATATATTTTAAAGGTTGTATATTGTTCCAGTTTACAGATAAATAATCAGTTAACTGTTATCTAATTTATGACTATTTCATTATTGCTATTGTTACTTATTCGATCCTGTATTTTATTTTATAGTTTTATCAAGATTTAAAAATAACAGACAATATTGATTTAAAAGAGTATATACTATTAATTCTTAACATTTCCATAGCACTAAGTTCATATGAATATGTGTATTAATCTCATTAAATATTGATCTGAATGTGCTAGCATTTTAAGTCTGAAATGACTTGGTTTAAAGGACTATTCAAGGTAAGTGCTTTTCTGTTACTATTCCATCTTAATAAGCTAGAGAGCAAGGATGTCACTGTTGAGGATTGAGAAGTGAGAGCATCGAGCCATAGAAAATTCTTCTGGGGCCTGGAAACCTAACGGAATTGCCTTGTTGAGTTTTGAACTTACTTGGGACGTGACCCCTTTATCCTTCCAGTTTTGCCTTCTGAAATGGTAATGTCTATCCAAGGCCTGCACATTATATTTTGGAAGTAGATAATTCGTTACCAATTTCTCATCTCCACAGATGAGGAGGAAATTTTCTCCAGGATGGGTCTTGCCTATATCTAATTTAGATAATTTGGATTTAGAGTTGATGATGAAATAGGTTAACTTTGGGGGATGTCATGATGTTATGAAAGCAGTTTGCCCATGGAAAGGGCATGGAGTTGGGGGCCAAACAGTAGGTGGGTTGAATTGTATCCTTAGAAAGTTATGTTCAAGTTCTAACTCCCCGTGCTTGTAAATATGACCATATTTGGAAATGAGGTCTTCACAAGATGTAATAGAGTTAAGTAGTGTTAAAATGTGCTCATACTGGATTAGAGTAGGCCCTAATCCAGTGACCTCTGTCTTTATAAAAGAAAAGAGAGGAAGACTTGGACTCAGAGACACAAGACTTACAGAGAAGAAGGCAATGGGTCAGCGGAGGCAGAGATTAGAGTGACATAACCAGGAGACGCCCAGGATTACCAGCAGCTGGGAAATGCCAGGAGGCTTCTTTACAGAACTTTCAGAGACAGCATGTCCCTGCCAACACTTTGATTTCGGAGTCCTAGTCTCCACAACTCTGAGAGAATAAACTTACTTTAAGCCACCAGTTTGCTATTGAAGCCTTAAAAAACGAATGCAGGTTTTGGTAGATCTATTCAAAGTAGTGCATTCAAAGTTAATATTGAACAAATGTACCATGAGGAAAACAAAAAAACAAGAAACCTAACTGAAAGAAACACATGAAAATTTAAAGCAACCCTAAGGATATTTCTGAATTTAGAGCACTTGAATGTGTAACCTTGTTTTATAACTTGTCACATTTACTTAGAGAGAAAATTCAGAAAATTAACTTTGTATTTCTTAACATTAAATCATATATGTGCTATTTTATAGAATTCACTACTTCATTTGTTGGTATTTGTATGGCTATTAATATCATTGTAGGTGTTAAAAAGAGGTGCATGGTAGAATGTTGGAGCAGTTTGGAGAGACAAGATCAGTATAAACTGAATAGCTAGTAAAGGATTTATATAGACTTGAGATGGATGTTTTTTAAAAGGTGGAAGATAAGAGGGGAGAAAAAAGACAGCAGGACATAGTCACATTTTATTAAAAGAATTTGTATAAGCAAAGATGAATAAATTGGAGATTTCATATTATGTCAGTAGACATTGATATAGAGTTCAAAACCACGGTTATAAGGTTTTTCAAGAATTTCCTAGAAACTGCGGATGAATTTAGTGAGACCCTCGAGGATATGAAAAAGGCCCAACTAGAAATTAAGCATACACTGACTGAAATAAAGAATAATATACAGAGATCAACAGCAGACTAGAGGATCGCAAGAATCAAGTCAAAGATTTGAAATACAACCGGAAAAGCAAAAAGAAAAAAGAACTCAAAAATAAGAAGATAGTGTAAGGAGCTTCTGGAACAACTTCAAGAGTACCAACATGTGAATTATGGGGGCGCCAGAAGAAGAGAGAGAGCAAGATATTGAAAACCTATTTGAAGAAATAATGACTGAAAACTTCCCCTACCTGGCGAAAGAAATAGACTTCCAAGTCCAGGAAGCGCAGAGAACCCCAAACAAAAGGAATCCAAAGAGGACCACACGAAGACACATCATAATTAAAATGCCAAGGGCAAAAGACAAAGAGAGAATCTTAAAAGCAGCAAGAGAAAAACAGTTAGTTACCTACAAGGGAGTACCCATACAACTGTCAGCTGATTTCTCAACAGAACTATGCAGGCCAGAAGGGAGTAGTAAGAAATATTCAAAGTGATGAATAGCAGGAACCTACAAGCAAGATTTCTTTACCCAGCAAAGCTATCATTCAGAATTGAAGGTCAGATAAAGAGCTTCACAGATAAGTAAAAGCTAAAGGAATTCATCACCATCAAACCAGTATTATATGAAATGCTGAAAGGTATTCTTTAAGAAGAGGAAGAAGAAAAAGGTAAAGATAAAAATTATGAACAACAAATATGCATCTATCAACAAGTGAATCTAAGAATCAAGTAAATAAATAATCTGATGAACAGAGTAAACATGAATATAATAGAATCAGGGGCATAGAAAGGGAGTGGACTGACAATTCTCGGGGGGAAAAGGGTGTGGTGGGTGCAGGAAGAGACTGGAAAAAAATCGTACACCTATGGATGAGGACAGTGGGGGTGGTAAGGGCAGAGGGTGGGGTGGGAACCAGGTGGAGGGGAGTTATGGGGGAAAAAAGAGGAACAACTGTAATAATCTGAACAATAAAGATTTATTTAAAAAAAAGAACAAAAAAGTGCTTAGGTAAAACATCCATTAGTGAATTAAACTTGGAGCCTGATTTCTTGTTTACATTGATGGATGCCTATAAGACATGGAGTAGGGTGAGAAAAAAATTCAATTAAATGAAAAGAGTGTATTATTATTGTCATAACTGTTTTCAATGATTTATTAGTGTGAACTACAAATTTCAACTCATATCTGATGAAAAGAAAAATTACAAAAGGCTTGACAGTGTATCAGCTGTGTATATTGTATTGTCTTATGTGTTTCAGACTATACTAAAGAAGCACATCCATTGCAATATATTAAAAACCTTTCCTAATTTGGGGGGGATTTGCTTGATACATTTAAATATTAATAGGTAATGTTTTATATGAATATAGTTATGTTTTCATTTTATATGTTATAGGCTAAATTGTATCCCCTCAAATTCAATATGTTGATGTCTTAATTCCCAATACCTCAACATGTAACAATATTTGGAAATCGGGCCTTTAAAGAGGTGATTAAATTAAAATTAGCGCATTGTGTTGGTTTCTAGTTCATTTGAATTGGTGACCAGATAATACCAGGAGATTAGGACAGAGACCCCAGGATGCACTCACACAGAAGCAAGGCCGTGTGAGAACACAGTGAGAAGCCAGCCTCTGTTAGTCAAGGAGAGAGTTCAGAAGAGACCACCACTGAACTTGATCTTGAACTTCCATACTCCTGATCTGTGGGAAAATAAATTTCTGCCGTTTAAGCCACACAGTCTGTGGTATCTTGTGATGGCAGCCCTAGCAAACTGCATACTATACATGTAGGGAGTTGTTCTATGAAATCTAGTTTGCTGTGTGTATGAGCACTGAGTCTTAAAGCAAGGTGTATTCCTTATTATTGTCATAGGTCATCGTGTTTGAGAAATATGAAGCTAGAACAAAAGGAAGCATTCTGCCTCCCAGTTCTGAAACAAGTCAGTTGAACTAGAAGCTTCCAGTAGCAAACTTGGAGAACCTCTGGCCCCACCATTTTTAGGAGAGGTGCTAAGGAAAGAAATGGCCTCCAAGACTTTGCGTTTCTTATGAAAATGACTCTAGAGCAGTGTTCTAGAGTGGAGCCTGAGTTAGAATTTACAGGGTCTGTGAACTTGAATGAGAAAAGGCTCATGTTCATTTTCACCAATGTTTACCTGATCATTGTTGTTTCCCTGATTTATAAGTGGAAGTAATGGGTTTTAGTGATATCAAAGGCATGTATAACTTTGTCACCCGTGTTTCCTTAAAATACAAATTGTAAGCATCACTGTACTGATACATATTGGCTACTAAATTTACTGATAAAACTTGTTATTTAATAAATTAATAAAGAAGCACATGCATTACTATGCACCAAAAAAAAAAAATAAACCCAGTATACTTAATTTTTTGGCCTATTTGACTAATTGCCTATTCAAATAAGTCAGGTTCTTAGTTTTTTTTTTTGTTCTCATTAATTTGGATTCATTATTAATTATAAAGGGAACTAGAAAAAGTATTTAATTTTATTTCTCGGCCTATGTTTAATCTTATTTGTCAGGTTATTTCTACTTAGCATGGATAAATGCTTCAGAATGTAAGTAACTGAAAATTAGTATAACCCTACATACCCTTCTGTGTTTAAAAGCATAACATTAGAAAGTAACATTTACACCATTTTAAATCTTTAACAGGATGAATGATAGTGAAATTTAATTAATCTACTCTTATGAATATATCTACTTATGTCAAATTTTGTCCTCATCCTGAATTTTCTCATGTAACTTCACCTTTTATTTTGCCCCCACAAAAAATGTGCATAGTTCAGAGGGAAAGAAATTTTGTGGGTCTATTTCTACCTACTGTGCTTAAAGATCATGTTTTATTAAGCTAGATCAGTGGTCAGCAAATCGCGGCTCGCGAGCCACATGAGGCTCTTTGGCCCCTTGAGTGTGGCTCTTCCACAAAATACCACATGCGGGCGCACAAGTATAGTGCGAAGTTGACTTAAAACTTTAAGTAAAGTTTATTAAGTTAATTTTAGGGAACGTTGTGGAGTGAAAGAAGATGTAGTGTCGAGGATTGAGAAAGGTATGTTGAGATGGTTTGGACATATAGAGAGGATGAACGAAAGGAGATAGACGAAACAAGTATACAAGACGAGTGTGGATGGGAGAGTTGGAAGGGGTCGACCTCAGCGAACGTACCTCAATCAGATTGAGGACGTTTTTTAGCAAAGGCCAGCTTAGGAGTACCCTAATTAAGTTAATAACAATGTACCTACATATATAGTTTAAAAAATTTGGCTCTCAAAATAAATTTCAATTGTTGTACTGTTGATATTTGGCTCTGTTGACTAATGAGTTTGCCAACCACTGAGCTAGATGATATCCTCAAAGAACAATCTCAGAGGTTCTTGAAAAAGCAATTGGAGAGGTGTGAACAATAGGTAAGTACTTTTCATCTTACCTTGTATGAGTAGTTTGTTAGCAATCCTTCTGTGTTTAATAACCTCTATAAACCTTACAAATGGCAATACTACAAGATAGTATAGAGTTTCTCCTTGTTAATATTGGAGTAGGAAATTGAAATAATACATCTTTTTCTCAAATTTGTTAAAAATTAGAAGCTAATTTTTTAAAGGAGAAAAATATGTAATTAAAGTTTTCTGATTAATATATGGTATTAATTATTTGCATGATAATTAAATTAGTAAGAAAGAGTAAATGACTAGGTAATATAAAATTTGTTAGAGAAACTGTGACAGTAGTGTACATAATGTATTTTTCCTCTACATTTTATGAAAGTTAAATTATCAGTCTAATCTTTCAGTTGTCATATTCATTGTTAATAGAATAGTACTGTAGTCATTTGAAGCTGAACAAGATATTGTGCTTTTAAGGTTTATATAATTAATAATTAAAAAGCAATAACATTTACAGCATTTTAAGTCTTTAACAGCATGAATAATAGTGAAATTTAATTAATATATTTAATTATAGGAGCCATTAATTGTGCCTCTTTAAAACAAATGAATTTAACCTCCCACACATAAAAAAATATAAAACTAAAATATTTGGTTTTAAATTCTCTTGGATACTGAAATTATGAAAGAGCATCTACATTACCTAGGATTTGATCACTGGAACCTAACAGTAAGCCAAACTATAATTGTCATCTCTTTTGCTCTTCCTTTACACCCTTTTTTTCCCTAAACATCACATTTTAAAAGCATTCAATAGACAAATACCATATGATTGAACTTATATGTGGAATCTAATGAACTGAACAATAAACAAAAACATGTAAATAAAAACCATTCAATAGAAATTTAATTTCTACAGAACAAATTGCAAACATGCTGTATCCTAGCATCCCTCCCTTTGAAGACACATGTATTATTAATTTTTAAAACTTTGCATTTTCCTGATGTTTCAACATCCACACAAACAGACTGAGCACCTCACCCAGGCAACCAGATGTACCAGTGTGATAAGGCTGGTCCCTGCCACAAGTTTCTCTTCTTGCCCTCCCTTGTATGTGACCAGTGATGTTCAAATTAACCAGTAAATTCCCCTTATGACTTTGCTGGAGTGTTCTATCCTAACACCCATCAAAACATTTGTCCATGGTCCTCACTGTCTCTTGGCTCTCCATCTGCTTTGACCATCCTGATCCTTGGGCACTCTTCCCATATAGCCCCTTGCATGTCATGCCATGCTTCCCTCTTGTCTTTCACTTTTACCTGCCTTTCCATGGCATTAGTTCATGTTTGTGCTATACTGATCATAAAAAATCCTCATTTTAAGTACTATAATCTTTATAATACAATATATCTAAATAATTTGATATGAATCTTGGATGAATTGAATATTTGCCATAGCAAATGGAGAAATAAACATTATCCTTTACACTTTTGAACCATTACATATGCCTTACCATTATATCCTAGGAGTTATTTAAAGAAGCAGCTCAAATGTATTGTCCAATTAATTAATAAATGACCAATAAATAAATAAATAAATGTATTGGCCATTTAATAAATTAGTAACTATTGAGTATATTTTCATGTCGTCTCGATTCTAGAAGGGCACAATAATAAATTAAAGAGGTAAGATTATTGATGTATGACCAAGCCTAGTATCAGTCAGAAAGAGAAACAGAACAAAGGCAATGTGGGTAGAGACCATGAATGTTGAAAAAAGTGGATGAGAATAGAGAGGTAAGAAGGAGCAAATTTCAGGTAATTCCAATTCAGTTCTGGGAATAGTTAGTAGATATTCTGGGATAGTGATTTGCCCCAAAACTTTGAGGCTGGAATGAGATTTAAGGCACATCTAGTTTGTATCTAATCAGCCTTTGTGTGGCCTGTGGGGGCCTGAACCAGCTGGGGACTTGGATCTGGTATTCTTTAATCTCAAGATGCCATAGGAGTATTATTGTTTTCTATGTATATTGTGGCAACAAAATTTTTGAAGTTGAAATAGTTTTGTTTCTATTTTACCATTTTAGGAGTTTGGATGTTATTTTCACTGAAATGTAAAGCCAAAGAAAGGTTGCAAGCAATAAAGAAAAATAATCTTATTCATGTTTGTAAAAAATCTCAATTTCTGCTTTTAGAGAGAAGATTACAGAAGAGTGTAATAAAAAAAAATGGAAGCAGGGAGACGAATTAGGAATCTTTTACAATAGTCTATTTCAGGGTCTCTCAATATGTGGTCCAGGAACCAACAGTGTCAGCATCACTGGAAAACTTATTAGAAATGCAAATTTTCAGCCCTTTCTGCTCCTCCAGAATTACACTAAACTATGGTTTAACAAAGCCTCCAGTTAATTTAGATGCTCACTAAACTTGAGAACTATAGTTTTAATCTAGGAATGAAGGTTTGGGTGCAACAATGGTGGTTATAGAGATGAAGATAATTAAAATAGACTTTGTGTGTTGTTTTTTAAGTGAGTCCAACAATAAATACTGCAATCTCAAATGTTGACCATAGCAGTAGACTTATTCTAATGGATACTACTATGTAATTTAATTCAACAGAAAAATTCAAGATTACCTAATGTTACTTTACATAATTTAAATGGTTATATATGTGTATTGTACATAATATAGATTAATATTTGTATGTGTAAGTGTACATAATATGTATCTCTATAATGCATCAATACACACACACATTTTTTTTAAAGAATCTATTTTGTATAGGCCCTAACCAAGCAATTATTTGGTAGGAATGATTCTATTATGTAGAGATCGGCAGGTGTTAAGACCAACATCAGCATTTTCTTGACATGGCCCCTCTAGTATGCTTTATGGTACATAACCTGTGGTTTTATTTTAGTGCAAATGGAAGCATGCAAACTGATTTAAAGGCACTTTTAGGTAGAAGTCATTATGATTTCCACCTGATCAAGAATGCAAATTACATTCTTTAATTTTCATAACAAAACTTGTACTTTGATGCTTACCTAAAGCATATTTTTAACAAATGGTTTATGTAAAGTGTGTCTACACTGACTAAAGATTCAACTTAAGGGGTACCAGTTTCCTGTGAAAAGGAATAGATGAGTGTTCCAATAGGAAGTGAAAATTCTTAAGAAAGCAAGAGACACAAAATCTGACTGCCTGTTGTCAGAGAAGGCATCCTAGTTCTCAGAAGTGTGAGCAGGGCTTTGAAGGAAAGATGGGCATGAAAATAGGCAGAAGGAAGACAGGGAGTTCACAGGGAGAACGGCAGTTGCGAGGAAGGAGGGTGAGTGAGCAGGATCAGGGAGTCATCGGGCAGAGCACCCAGGCCATTCCGGACTGAGCCTCTGTGTCTCTGCAGGAGAGAGATGGGGACAAGATTGGGCCTTACTGGGAGTGTGAGGTTAAGGAATTTTCCTGGGGTGCGTTTAAAAATGTTTCAGTGGGGATTTCCATGCTAAATGTATTATACTGAGTACATGATTTGATGGTGAAATTCAAAATTGATTTAGGAGCTATGCAGAGAGGAAAAGAGGAGGTGGGGGAATGGGAGATATCTGTAATATGGTCAACAATAAAAACATATATATTAAAATAAAAAGAAATGCTGAAGAATGTTTTAGAAACATCTAGAACAATCCAGATTGCAATGAAGTAGAAAACAGTATACATGTCAACTAGTTACAATTCAGTAGAAAAAGCATCTCACTGGGAAAAAATAAACCCCTTGAGGACAAGGGTAACGTCTCCATCTTTTTTTTTTGTAAACTTTACTTAAACCAACTTTACTTACATATGTTAGAAATGTTAATAATTAGTCAACAAATGAAATTTCATTTCTGAAATTATTAAAAATTACTTTTATTACCCTTGGTTTGTATTCATAGAGACAAATTACTTGAAAATGTCATTACTTAAATGGCAAGGATATATTATTTTCATGAAGTAAGACAAATATTTTAATATGTAGATAAATCTGCTTTATATTGAAAAAACTTGGCCCTTATGAAGACAGTGGATTTGAAAAGATAATTCCATAGAAGGACAAATCCCTCCTCATCCCACTAGCTTTGGTTTATGGGATTTTTAAAGAAAGAAATCTACCAATAGCAATTAATTTACATTTTATTAATATAGTCGCTTTGTGGTACTATGGTTCTCTAACATGATAGCATATTTCTAGTCCTTACTCACAGGCATTGCCAATCCTGTGTTTTCTGGAATGTTTACTTTATTATCTACATACACCATAGACTTGTTAGAATCTTAAGGGCATGTGATAAGAAGGAAAGATGCAAATGAAAATTAACAAAAAATTTCTAAGAAGTATGCAAACATAAGATGGTGTGAAAACCACTAATAAACACACTCACATTCCTTGTACAAATATGTATTGAGTACGTATTATGTGTTAGGCACTGCAGAAGATACAGCAGAGAAGAAAACTGAGAGAAGTTCCTGGCCTCGTGGAGCTTACTTACTTGTACGTTGGAAGTTTTACAAGATAAATTTCAGTGGCTCAAACTCTTGAATTGGAAAACTCTTTTGCTTTAAGCTCGTGCTCAGTTACATTACTAAGTGAACAGAGTACTACAATTAGCACCTTAGCTTTCAAATCCCAGAAGATAAAAAATGTTTCCGCACAAACTTTCAAATGCATTCCTGAAACAAATGGTGTGTGATAAAAATTTGCAGATTGTTGCTAATTGTGTCTCTAACATATACTTTTGCTTCCTTCTGTGTGAATTACGGTGGTAAAAAATGATTATACATTTTAGAGAAGAGAAAAAATTTACTGCCTGGGTGCTATAAAATCTAATGGCCTTTCCTTTTTATAATGTTTTATCATTGGCTCCGATATATTAGGACAATTTTTGTGGTGGAACTGTGAATAATTAAATGTTCACATGTGAGGCAAAGTGAGAAGAAATTAGAATCTTATTTAAGGGATACTAGAGCTGTCAGATATTCTGTCTGTTGAGTAGAGCAACAAAAGTACTGATTGCCGCTATGAAGTATTATCATTGTCATCCCTGAAATGTTATGGTGTTTTTTGTTTTTTTTTTTCTAAATGGCTCTGAAAAGTCTGAGACATTCCTTTTTCCTTTTTTATTAGGTGGTTAGAAATGGATCTTGGTGAATACATTTCATTATTGCCAAAAGTAGCAATCATTTTATGAAGGTGCTTTCTAAAATAGTCCTTCAATAGCCATGTTTCAACATGGGTGTTATGGACTACATGTTTGTGCCCCCATTTATTTGGAACCCTAACCCCCAATAAAATAGTATTATCAGGTGGGGATTATGGGGCATAATTAGGTTATGGCAGTGGAGCTCTCATGATGGGATCAGTGTCTTTACAAAAAGAAGAGGAGAACCACCCGCTCCATCCCCCCGCCACTCAACAAAAGGCAGCTCCTGTGGTTTCTCATTTCCTTAATTTCCTATTTGCTCCTGAGTCACTTACTTAACTTTTTCACTTGAACCTCTGGTGCCAGATTGCAAAATTGACTTCCATATTCTTTCTGACACCTTCAGCCCATGACATAGTCTTTCTGATGTATTGCTCTACATTGCAGCTTTCAGCTTCTTCGGGACTACAGGCTTTTTGTTTTTCTTAGTGTTCTGCTCAGCATGCACCTGCCACACACACCTTTCTTAACCTCTCAGGAAATGTGTGGTGGGTGGGAAGGAGGAAGGTGAAGTCAGGTGGCGTTTTGTTTTGTTTTGTTTTGGTAAAATGTAAGGAAAGAGAAAAAAGGGAGTGTATCTTCCATAATTAATTTCAGGAAACATTACAAAGTAATGTAAATAAATTGAAGAGAACATATAGTATCCTAGGACTGGGAAGCAGCAGGAATCACTCAGAGAATGTGTCATGAAGACCCCAACCCTCCAAGCATTAAACCCAGGATAGAGGGAGATAAAACCCACAGGAAGTGGAGAAACAGTGAAAGCCATGGAGACTCATCAGCAGAAGGTGCACTTGCAGGCAGGATGCTTCATGGGTGAGAAAAGTGGTGTTTACTATTTCTCCTATTGTTTACCTTCTTCTAACAAATTATTAAGGCAATATCTTAATAATCTCATTTTTTATTACTTGTGAGAAATTTGTTTAGAACAAAATAAATATTACTCTATATAAAAACTAGAGGCCTGGTGCATGGATTCATGCACATTGAAAGGAAATTAATTAGAAGGTTGCCAGTGGTGCCAGACTGGGCGAGAGGGGCAAAACACACTCTGGAGCCAACCTCCCATGTTCCCTCCCTGGCCGGCTGCACCTGGGGCAGCACCAGGGTTTGATAGGCGTCTGCCATGTGAGCGAGGCCCCTCTGGCAGGTGGGGTCCCTCGGCCTGGCCTGCGGGGATCAGACTGAAACTGGCAGCCCGACATCCCCTGAGGGGTCCCGGAGTGCGAGAGGGCACTCTGTACTGTTGCTGTCACTCCGCAGCTCCTACATTGAGTGCCTGCTTCCTGGTGGTCAGTGCGCATCATACCCAGTCTTCTGGTCGGCCAGTCACTTAGCCTTTTATATATGTGCACTCGGGGGGGAGGGGGGACCCTCAGACCGGCCTGTGCCCTCTCGCAGTCTGAGACCCCTCAGGAGATAACGACCTGCTGGCTTAGGCCTGCTCCCGGGTGGCAGAGGGCAGGCCCAATCCCTAGGTGCAGCCCCTGGTCAGGCTCAGAGCAGGGCCGACTGGGGAGTCAGGGCGCCGCCCCCTGTCATGCACAGAGCAGGGCGGATCGGGAGGTTGCGATGCCACCCCCAGTCATGCTCAGGGTAGGGCCGATTGGGGGGTTGGGGCACCGCCCCCTGTCACACTCAAGGCAGGGTTGATAGGGAGGTTGCAGCACCACCCCCTGTCACGCACAGAGCAGGGCTGATCAGGGGGTTGGGGAGGTCCCCCTGTCACACACAGAGTAGGGCCAATAGGGGAGTTGGGGTACCGCCCCCTGTCACACACAGAGCAGGGTGGATCAGGGGGTTGGGGCGCTGCACCCTGTCACACTCAGGGCAGGGCTGATGGGGAGGTAATGGCTCTACCCCGTCACACACAGAGCAGGGCCCGTGGGGGAGGGGTTTGGGGCGCTGCACCCTGTCACACACAGAGCCGCAGGGCGATCAGGGGGTTGGGGAGCTCCCCCCTATCAGGCACAGAACAGGGCTGATCAGGGGGTTGGGGTGCCTTCCCCTGTCCTGAACAGAGCAGGGCGGTTAGGGAGGTTGTGGCCCCACCCCCTGTCACACACAGAGCCGCAGGGCGATCAGGGGGTTTGTGCGCTGGCCCCTGTCATGCTGATCCCGGTGCCAGGAGGCATATTACCCTTTTACTATATAGGATAGAGGCCTGGTGCACGGGTGGGGTCCGGCTGGTTTGCCCTGAAGGTTGTCCTGGATCAGGTTTGGGGTCTCCACTGGGGTGCCTGGCCAGTCTGGGTGAGGGGCTGAGGACTGTTTTCAGGCTGGCGGGTGACTGAAGCTCCCAACTGCTCCTTTTTTTCTTTTTTCTTTTTTTTTAATTCTGGGCCAGCTTTAGCTCTGATGCTTGGCTCCAGCTCTTAGGCCTCGGCTGCTGAAAGCAGGTATCTGGTTTGTTTGGGTTCTATAATCGAAAAACTATTTTAACTCCAGCTCTGAGATCCCAGCTGGCTGAAAGCAAGTTTCTGGGGTTTTGTTTAGCTTCTATATTTGTAACAATGTTTCAAACTGCAAGCTCAGAGGCCAGCAAGGTAGGCGGGGAATGTTGGAGTCCTCCATCACTGAAGCAAGCATGCCTCATGTTGCTTCAAGCTGCCTGGCTGCCGGATGCCATCTTGGCTGGCAGTTAATTTGCATATCGCCCTGAATTGCCAATGGGAAGGGTAGCAGAGGTATGGCTAATTACCATGTTTCTCTTTTATTAGATAGGAGATATATATATATATGAGGCCGAGTGCACAAATTCGTGCATGGGTGGGGTCCCTCGGCCTGGCCGGCGATCGGGGCGCATTGGGGCTGTCTTGTCCAGTCCCGATCAGGGCCCATAGGGGCCAGCCGGGGGAGGGACTATGGGAGGTTGGCCAGCCACAGGAGGTTGGCTATGGGAGCACATTGACCACCAGGGGGCAGCTTCTATGTTGAGCGTCTGCCCCTTGGTGGTCAGTGTTTGTCATAGCAACTGGTAGTAATGGTTGTTTAGGCCAGTGGTTGGCAAACTGCGGCTCGACAAACAGCTGCTCGTGAGGCACATGTTTCTCTTTGGCCCCTTGAGTGTGGCTCTTCCACAAAATACCAACTTCTGCGCATGGGCCACAAAGTTTCACTGCCACTGTATGTGCGCGCCCGCATGTGGTATTTTGTGGAAGAGCCACACTAAAGGGGCCAAAGAACTGCATGTGGCTTGCGAGCTGCGGTTTGCCAACCATGGGTTTATGGGTTTAGGCATCTCTCTCTCTCTCTCTCTCTCTCTCTCTCTCTCTCTCTATATATATATATATATATATATATATTTATTAATATATTAAATATATTTTATTGATTTTTTACAGAGAGGAAAGGAGAGGGATAGAGAGTTAGAAACATCAATGAGAGAGAAGTATCGATCAGCTGCCTCCTGCACTCCCCCTGCTGGGAATGTACCTGCAACCAAGGTACATGCCGTTGACCGGAATTGAACCTGGGACCCTTCAGTCCGCAGGCCTACACTCTATCCAGTGAGCCAATCTGGTTAGGGTGACAAAGCTTCTTAAATAGAAGAATTACTGAATGAATCTTATCCTTTCAAAAGAAAAATAACCCTTGTGTTACTGTGGAAGAGGTTATTTAGGAGGAAGTGACAAGTTAGTAGATATCAATCACAGTGAGAAGGAGTGACAAGACTTTGGTCCTTACTTTTCTTCAGGTCTTTGTTCAAATATTGCCACTTTATATTTCTTTTAATTTGGGAGAGAGCCCACTTGGAAGAGGGGCTTTGGGAAGGATCTGATTCCATTATCTGATTATAATAATAACAGTAAACAGTAGCTGATAATCTTAAGTATTTACTCTGCCAAGCAACCTTTTAAGCATTTTACATATCATATCCTATTAAATCCATGTAACACAACTATAAAATAAGTGTTATTATTTTTTCTATATAGGTACAAGACAACTGAAGCACAGAGAGATTTAGTTTACACAACTAAGAGGTAAAGCCAGGGATAGAACTGTTCAGAAGATGTAGCAAAGACTAGCCAGCTGTCCAGAGCATCACGACTTTTTTCTTTTTCGGAGGATAGTGGCAAGGAATGATCACGTGAGGAGGGTCTGGAATGTGCTGTGTGCAGTTGTCTGATGAAAGGGGGGAAGCATGCACTCTCTATCTTTTCAACCCACTTCCCATCACCAAAGGTGAACGATAGTTGAGTTGTAGTACTTGTCTGAGAAATGTAGAAACAATATCTGAAGATGGCAGAGATATAACATAAAGGCCATAAGAGCAGCCAGCTTCACAGAAAATGGTGGCACTATATAACCAGCTCTGAACTGTCCAGACTTTTAGATGAAAGAAACACAGCTTCTGTTTTGCTTGAGCCATATTCTTTTGGGACTCTTATCTAACCAGCTGACCTTATATATTCAATAATTCAGAGAAGTGTTATAATATATTAGAAGAAGCTTTGGGTTGGGTATTAGGAAATCAGAAAACTAGAAATTATACTTTGGCAAAAAGTATAATTTGTAGACAAATTATGCGAATATAGAAAAATGAATGAGTTAAAATAGAAATAATATAATTGCAAAATACTGTAAAAATAATTTTTAAATATGAATAAAAATACTCCGACAATATTATTTCATCGGTTTTGGAGTTTAACGAATTATATGACTTCTATATCTAGATAAGTATAAGACTAATATCACCTTTAAAATAGCTTAAACAAAATTGTTCTATAAAATTGATTCATAAATAGTTCAAATATAAGCATTTTCTCTAAAAGCTCTGAACTTTAAATTTGCCTTTGCAAAAATGGTAAAATATTATTTTAATATATATCATTTATATTATGCATATTCTAAACCTTACAGAATCTTTTCTATACTGGAAAATATCAACATGGATGTAAGAATGCTGATTGAATGTGAAAGTACACCAGAGCAGAACACCATGAGGACACGCCCAATACCTGTTGTAGTCACTGCTGGATTCTCTATGTGCAGCAGCGAGCCTGCCATGTTGTAGAAATTCCGTCTGTGTTGATGTATGAATGGAAGAATACATGTATTAGCTGCACTGTGACAGATGATTAACATCAAGCATTGATGAAACTAGCCAGGGTAAAAGTTCCCTGGAAAAAGTGTCCTAACCTATAACACTAATTTCATTAAAAATTAGTTTCCATTTAGTCACATACAAATATTTCCTTCCAAACATAAATGATTTTGGCTTATTTTTTCCTCTGTTGTGTTTTATTTTCTATAATCACCAATCCTTAATATTCTCTTCTTATCTTCTTGCACCATTTTTTATTTAAACTTCTCTATTCTCAAAGGGTCAAGGAATCCATGACAAGTCCTACATCTACTGTGCAATATATCAAAATTTCTAAATTATTCTCTTTTCTTTAGTTATATTTGAGACTAAGAATCCAACTGCTTGCCTTTGATCTGCTGAACGATGCTCACCCTCTAGGACTCAGGCAAGTCTACTCTAAGCTACTGCTGTTGTTTCATCTCCATCCTACCAGCCACCCTACACTGTTATATTCTAAACAGTTTTTCCTCCTTCTGAAAGAAAAGGAGAGTTAGGATAGTTCCAAGAGCTTTTAATACCCATATTTAGTAATAGGAGAGACTAAAGTTTATGAAATATACATGCTTTTTATTTTCATGTGTTTGTATATTATATAATTATATGTCAGCAACATGGAAGGGCCAGTTGGAAAACAATTCTGATATGTGATATGCATATTTTGTTAGTGAATAACTTTTTGTTTAACCAGAAATAAAATTTGTATTAAATGTTCAAGAAATGGTGAGGTTGACCCCTATTTCCTGCACATCAGCTCACAAGAGTCACCGTTTCAACAGCTGTGAAGCAGTAAATGCAATATTGACTGAGTTACTTGTCATTTAATTTGAAATGATTTCAGGGCTTTCCAAGTGGCAGGCAAGGCACAGAGTATAATTCAATTGTATCCTTTTTTGTAATCTGAAGACATAATACAATACCGTATAAGTTAACTGGAACACAAAAAGGCTAATGCAGGTTTTACAAAATAATTAGTAAAACTGTCATGTCATGGGCAGTTCCTTAGCATCTTCCAACTTACCTTTTTTTCTGAATTTTTAGTTAAAATTCAGTATGAAATGTGTCATGAGTTGTTGTTGTTGTTTGTTTGTTTTTTAAAAGTATATTTTTATTGATTTCAGAGGGGCAGGGAGAGGGAGAGAGAGAGCTAGAAGCATCAAGGATGAGAGAGAATCATTGATCAGCTGGCTCCTGCACGCCCCCTCTGGGGATCAAGCCCACAATCCGGGCATGTGCCCTTGACAGGAATTGAACCTGGGATCCTTCTGCAAGCAGATGCTCTATCCACTGAGCCAAACCAAGTAGGGCTATTTTATGAGGTTTTATTTCATTTTTGTTTATAGTTTTTGCATGGATACTTTATAATCATTACTGTATTTGTGCACTTTGCCAGTAAAATGTCATGGTTAGGGAGTAGACTACCTTAATATTATTGCCTGAAAACTTTGGCTAATCTAGTTTTATTCCCAGTTTTGCATATTATTTTCCCACCTAATTAAGAAAGGTTCATTTTGAGGAAAAATTTTGGGAGTGCGAAACTTTGGACAAGAACTTCTTTTTTTTAACTAATCTGTCTTAATTAACTGCTCTGTGAAGTTTCTAATGGCCCCTATATTAACTCTATTTCTTTTTACAGAGCTAAACTATATAATTAGAGCTGAACTGATTTCTCAGCCAAACCCTTAATTTTATTTTCCTGCAATTTAAACTTTTTGAATTGTGATGACAGGACGAGGTTGATGGCCCTGGAAATTATTGCATCTTGGATATAAATCACCAGGCATGGAACACACCATGGTGCTCAAGGGTTACTCAGAGAATAGGTGAAAGAAAATGATGTGTCATTATCAGATAGAGGCTGTTGGGTGCACCAAACTCTAATTTGTAATGGAACCCTATGTCAGCTCACTGAAGAGGAACATATATTCCTATATATCCATTTACTCAGACATGGAATCATTCTTTCCTCTTTCTCTTTCTGAGGTTCATGTTCACTTTACTGCCACATGCTGTCTGTTGTTTGCTTATTGTTTGTTTACTGTTTCCATTATTACAGATGTCCCAAGTCCCCCCTGTCCTTTGCCCACCTTTACCCAGCCCTCGCCTCCCCTTCCCTCTGGCCAACGCAACATTGTTTGTTATCTGTGTCTAATAAAATCTATTAGGAGTTCTTCTACTTTAGTCTGTATTCCTGGCAACTGCTCCAGTCAAAGCTACCATTTATCTTTCTAGGGCAATTCTAGTAGTCACTTAACTGATTTACCCACATGCATTCTTGACCTTCTAAAATTCATTATCTACCCAAACACTATATTTTGCTATTGAAAACATTATTCACATTATGTTAACATCCTGTTAGATATAAACAAAATTTTACCATTATATATTGAAAAAAAATCCAGAACCACATCAAAATTACAACCAAAATACAGAACGGCTATCATTCAGAACCATCTGAAATCTGGCTCAATGGAAGACCCACAACTAGAGAAGTAAAGGAGCAAGCACATTAAAACTGATAGGGGTGGAGGCATAGAACAGACTGGTCCAACACCCATGTGTGGCATGTTTTAAATTGGAAGGGATATCTCAGCTGTAGAGGCCTCCAGTGAGGAGCAAGGTGTCTCAGCTCCACACTGGACCCCCAGCCCAGGGTTCCAGACCTGGGAAGAGAAGTTCCTGTATTTTGGGCTGTAAAAACCAGTGGGGATAGTGGCTGAGTGACACAGAGGCTGCTGGAGACTCAGGCAGTTATTCTTAAAGGGCCTGCATGCTAACTTACTCAGATCCGCTCCCTCTGAGCTTGAGCACTGGGTCAGCAGGTTGGGGGATTGAGGGCCATGTGGGGAAGAATTGGATTGTCTAGCATTGGAGCAAAAACCCAGAGTTGGCCTTATCCCAGACAGGGGTACGCACAAGGGTCATTGTTCCTATGCTGAGACCTCTCTCATCCCAGATCTGACTGGTAGTTATACCTGAGTTTCCATAAGCCTGGCTCAGCCTGGCTCACACTGTTTACTATAACCTGATGATTACCTGAGAACTCACCCTATCCAATTTTCAGACCCACCCAAGCTGTTTGCAGTGGTTTTTCTATATGAATACCCTGTCCTAGCTCAGGCTTCAAACTTTCTCACACAAGCATCAGCTAGCATCAGCATGCCCCATACCTATCAATAATAGACCCAAGACCCAGCACTAGCAGCAGCCTGCCTTGCTTCACAGTTTGGCCTCTCCTGGGCACTTCCAAGCCTAACACAAGTAGCAGCCATCTGCAGATCACTCTGTAGCTCCTGCCAGGTGGCTCCAGGCAGTGTCTGATTGCACCTCCAAGGAGGCCCCAAAACCAGTGCACCTGGTAGATAGTGTCAGACCATACTACATTAAAATGCTCCACATGCAAATGACACACTCAAGGGTAAACTCAGTGAGCACCAAAGCCCCACTGAAGCAAGTCCTACTCCATAGGGGGGTCTCCTGCACAGCAGTTTTTCCACTGTAGTTGTAGTTGGTCCTCACAGACAATTGGCCCGGAGATCAATTCCTCTCAGTGATGCCAACAGCAATTAAGGCTCAACTACAACAAGACTATACAGGAATGCACCGAGAGTGCCAAACTCAGGTGACTGAGGAGGCTGAGACACTGGGCCCTACAGGACACCTACTACACAAGCCCACTCTACCAATTCCAGGAGAGACAGCAGCTCTACCTAATACATAGAAACACAGGGAAGCAGTCAAAATGTGGAGACAAAGAAACATGTCACAAATGAAGGAACAAAAGAAATCTCTAAAAAAAGAACTAAATGAAATGGAATCAAGCAAAGTACTAGATACAGAGTTCAAAACAATGGTAATAAGATTGCTCAAGGATCCTTTTTTTTTTGTTTTTAAAAATATGTTTTATTGATTTTTTTTAGAGAGAGAGGAAGAAAGAGGGATAGAGAGATAGAAACATTAATGAGAGAGAAACATCATCAATCAGCTTCCTCCTGCACGCCCTCCACAGTGGATCAAGTCTGCAATCTGGGCATGTGCCCTGACTAGGAATCAAACCAGTGGCATCTTGGTTCCTGACTTGAGCCTCAACCACTGAGCTACCCTGGCCATCTCACTAAGGTTCTTGAAATTCTCATTAAGATCCTTGAAATCCCTCAAGAGACTTCATGGGAAGCTCAAGGATCTTAATGAGAAATTCAAGAACCTTAGTGAGAACATCAAAGACAAGAAAAAGGACCAGTCAGAAATCAAGCATACACTAAGTGTAATAAAGAATAATTTACAGGGATTCAACAGAGTTGAGGATTCAGAGAAGCAAATCAACAATTTGGAATATAAGGACACAAAAATCACCCAATCAGAAGAGCAGAAAGAAGAAAGAATCCAAAACTATGAAGATAGTGTAAGGAGCCTTTGGGACAACTTCAAGTGTACCAACATTTGCATTATTGGGGTGCCAGAAGGAGAAGAGAAACAGCAAGATATCAAAAACCTATTTGAAGAAATAATGACAGAAAATTTCCTATACCCAGTGAAAGAAATAGATTTACAAGTCCAGGGTGTAGAGATTCCCAAACAAGAGGAACCCAAAGAGGCCCAAACCAAGACACACCATAGTTAAAATGTCAAAGATTAAAGACAAAGAGAGAAACTAAAATCAGCAAGAGGAAAGTAGTTAGCTACCTACAAAGAAGTACCCACACTACTGTCAACTAATTTCTCAACAGAAACTTTGTAGGCTGGAAGGGAGTAGTAAGAAATATTCAAAGTGATAAATAACAAGGACCTACAATCAAGATTACTCTACACAGCAAAGTTATCATTTAGAATTAAAGGTCATATAAAGAGCTTCACAAACAAGAAAAAGCTAAAGGAGTTCATCACCACAAAACAAGTATTTGATGAAATCTTGAGGGTATTCTGAAGAAGAAGAAGAAGAAGAAGAAGAAGAAGAAGAAGAAGAAGAAGAAGAAGAAGAAGAAGAAGAAGAAGAAGAAGAAGAAATATGAACAATAAAATGATAATGAATGCATATCTGAATCTAAAAATCAAAATGACAAAAACGGAATCTAATGAACAAAATAAACCAGTGAATAAAATAGAGCCAGGGGTATGGAAACATGAAACAGACTGATGAATCTCAGAGGGAAGGGGAGAGTAGAGGGTGGGAAGATATTAACCAAATAACTCTTATGCATATATGAATTACCTATGAACACAAAGAATAGGGTGGTGAAGGCCTGGAGCAGGTCAGGAAGTGGGTGGAGTGGTTAATGGGAGTAAAAGGGGATATCTGTAATAGTTCAACAAAAAGATTTTTTAATACAAATTTCTTTCCATTCCAATCCATCTCCCACAAATGTGCAACTGTCCTATCTGTGTGCTCTACCTGGATACATTAACCTTCATTTAATTCTTTCGATGTACCAAGGTTTCCTAATTGTTATTGTTGTTTGTTCTTAAATTTCCAGACCTCCACCCATGCTGCTCTATTTGCTGCATTGTTCTTTTATCAGCCTTAGGATGGCTGACTCTCATTCTTCAAATCTTATGTTGTTTTATTTCCTTAGGGTTTTCATCTCACACTCCCACAATCTAACTGTATCTTCCAGTCATTTTTTCCTATTTTGTTTTGGGTTGGTTGCCATGGCACTGCTAAATTTTGTCCTCATGTGTGTTTTTGTGTGTGTTCCTTTAAAGAGCTGTCATCCCATCAACTTCTAAGCTACAGGAAGTGCTGGACTTACTATCTCTATGCAGTTCACCCAGTATTTAGCACCTACTGGTATATGTGTTTGATTTTCTAAATGTAAGTTACCTAAGATGATTAATTATTAAGATGCAAATATATTTGGTGTTTTGGGAGACAAAAGGAATTTTAAATGGTGCTAAAACTGGGACTTCTTTGAAATAGTGATTTTTATGTGCAAATCTTTTATTGTCTTCCTTATTTTATAATTAATTAATAATTATACTTCAGATACCTTAATAATAAAGCAAAGCTAAATGGACTAGATTACTGAAGTTAGAGAAGACACCACTGTGACAGACTCAGAGCTGTGCCTCTGAAGTGTGGAGTCAAAGTTGGTATTTACATAATTAGGGTATCTGGACTTAAGTGGTTTAGGTGGGTTTTCCAAGGCAGGCAACTGATTGGGAATGGAAAGTTTAGGACATAACAGTATAGGGTTTATGGATAAGCAAAGTGAAAGTTTTGATAATTATATCTTTGATTTTAATAATGAAGTTGTTGTTAACTGAACTGTTTATCCAGGTGACAAGAATTATATCTTTGAAATTTGAATCTGCAGGAACTGTCAAAGCAAAACTTAAAGTTACTTATTATTAATTTATAATTTTACCTTTCCTAAGCAAAACTTTCCTGGTACAAGCAACAAAGTCATATTGATACAGGAGGTTTCTATTATTACTGCTTTTAGGTATGTCATGTTTGATGATGGCGGTCACAATTCTTCTACAGAATAATAATATTATACTAAAATATTATTTTACTATATCGTTTGCAAGAGAGACAAAACATGTTCTAAAATGTATTTCATTAAAAGGAAAGTAGAATTAGAAAGAATCTTTGATAAAATAGGCTTTCCAAAGTAGGCCACTGTTTCTGAAAAAATGTTTGAAGAATATTGCTTCTTGGGAAACTTCAAGATATTGTGCTAAAGTCTGTCTTCAAATATATTTTTAAATGAGTTAAATGATCTAAAATAGTTACTCCCCTTCCCTTTAAAGTATTTCAGAGCCTTAAATATGTTAAGTATGTTGTGAATTTCCAACAGTGGGATGAATCAAATAAAATTTCTCATGTTTATTGTGAGACCAATGAATAATGGAGTTCGCTTTAGGGAAATCTGTTATAACTTAATATAATTATGTAATATTAAGAAATTTATAGCTTCACTTGTTTTTACCTTCAAAACTATGCATAAATAAAAATCTATAACAAGTGACATTTAAAATTGTGTATCATGATATAAGTAATATTTTACAAAGATTACTTGATAATCTTTTTGGAAATAGAATGCCTAGTTTTGAATAGTCTTCTCATTTTGCATCTTTATTGTACAAATTATATTTGTATAAACTTGATTCATTTTCATCATAGAACAAAAGTCATACTGACTATGAATGACATTCTGAAATACCTCCTATTTTCAGGAAATGTCAGTGCTTAAGGAGTTAATAACTAGCTTTGCATACAGAAGAGGTTGTCTGCCATAGAACCAGTGTGACATGTCCTAATTCTGCCTTTTCAAAGGAGTCTGGCCTTGGGCAAGTTATTCCCTGTACCTTAGCTCTTGCTCACAGGTAAAATGAATTATGTAGAAATTCTCTAAGGATAAAATGAGGTAAAAAATCTGGAAAAGTACTTGAAACAATGCTTTGCAACTTGTAAGTGCTAAATAAATGCCTACTAATATTAATTAAAATATTAAGAAAGTTTAAAAATTACTTATTAATGTTTCTCATTTTCTCCAATGAGTTTGGATATTCATTATTTAATCATGTTCTATGGGTCAAAATCTACAATATTTTAGAATATCACATATTGTGTTTTTTTGTTTTGTTTATAGTTTTTGCATAGATACTTTGTAATCATTACTGTATTTGTGCACATACATTTCTATTCTTATATTTCACCTGGATTATCAGAGCTATGTAAATGCAAGAAAGTATAGAGGTAGCAGGATAGTTATGCTTCTATCCAACTGCAGCTTCAGGCTTCAGAGCATATTCTTTCCTGACTGATTGTAGCTGAGCTCAATATAAGTGAAGAAAAGAGTTCTTATCAGTGGCACCTGTCTTACCCCCAAAGCCTGTTTATTAAATTGCTGAGGTCTAAACACCATCTATAATTGTATTCTCATAACTGAAGATGGATGACCATATTTGTCATCAGGCTGAAAGACTTATTAACTGCTGTTGTGCTCATAATTTTCAATGCCACATTAAAAACAATCTATCTCCAGATAGTTGAGGGAGTATGTGAAGGAAACTTGAAATGGGAGAGGCAAGGGATGAGGTGGTTTCTTTTGCCAGTGAATAGCAAAAATGAAAGATAATCACATTTATACCCTGGATGAAATTAATATAAAACTACAATTATACCCAGATGGTGTGATTTCACAACTTTCATTTTACAAACTTGGTTTGGTAGTAAAATGGTCAATTTCCATACGGGATCATACTTATATATTCTCTAGCAAAGTGTCATACTTTTCATGTAAATACTTCCAAAGCAAAACTTATTTTTAGCATCAACTATGGGGAAAAAGTCATGAGCATGATGTTTTGGAGTCATTTATGTAACTGTTTTCTATAAGAAATGCAAAAGAAAAAATTAAAATGAAGAGTCAAAGTATATATATATATATAGAGAGAGAGAGAGAGTCTAATCTGTAGTATATCATTTAATCTCAGTTAAAATTATTGAATTAGTTTGAAGCTAGAATAAAACCTTCAGTGGATGCTTGTAAAATTTGACTTGAGTTTAAAATGTGATGACTTAAAGATGTTACTAGTTGCTGTTATTTCCTTCATCAAGCAAATGTTTTCTGGGTGTTGTCTATGTGACAGGCACCATTATAGACACTCATGGAATGGCAGTGAACATCATGAAGAATAATGTGGAAACCAGAAAAATAACAAATGAAACTATGGTATGATATTGCTACTGAGAAGCAAATTATGGAAACTGAGAGAGCTAGAAGACTGTCAATTTTGGTACTTTTATGGAAGGTAATGTTACCTCATAGGTGACATTTGAGTAGAGACTTGAAGTATATAAATTAGTATAAGTTCAGACTGTGTTTTAATGTGAAACTTAAGCTTTCAAAAGTAGACATTTTAAAGTGAGATAACTCATCTCCATCACTACTCAATAGTGAAGATGAATGGTGATAGGTATACTGGGATTTTGCAGGTTGTTTCTGGACTAATCCAAGCCTAATTCTGGAACCAAGGGTGAGTTCATTTTAGCTGATCAACCAAGCTATTTGGTGCTACTTGATAAAGGATGGAGAAATGGAACTAGGGAGACAATCACCACTATCCTTAAGGTGGTTTCAATATGCTGTCAATATGCCCATTTCATTAGTCAATGCTACTTATATTATTAATCAGTGTTATTAGTATTAGGATCCTCCATACAAATCCAATAGGAAATATCGATATCTAATCCCTATGCTTATCTTTATATCTATTTCTATCTCCATATCTATATAATATCTATCCATTTATAGAGCTAGAAGAAAGATTTATTTTAAAGAATTAGCTTACCAAATTGTGGGGGTTGAGGATCTAAAATGTGTAGGAGGCCTGAAGATTGAAACTCAAAGAGGAGCTGATGTTGTATTCTTGATACAGAATTTCTTTATCTGTTTTTGTTCTTAAGGCCTTCAAGGGATTGAGTGAGACCCGCCCAACTTATCAAGGGTAATCTGCTTTACTTAAAGTCAACTGATTGAAAATGTAAACTACATCTACAAAATACCTCCTCAGCAACATGTTTAATTAAGTAATTGGATACAAAGGCCTAGACAAGTTAACATGTAAGACTAAGCACCACAATATATTAGAGATTAGACTCTTTGTCAGAAAGTGTTTTAATTAGAAATGTGTAAAAACTTTAAAGACAGGTATGCTCATATACATAATGTAGCTAAATACAATGTAATGATTAATATCTAAGATAAAAATTAGTTTCCATGTTTTTAATTTTTTAAAATTATTTTTCAATTATAGTTGACATACAATATTATATTAATTCCAGTTATACAACATAGTGATTAGACATTTATATACCTTATGAAGTGATCACCTCAATAAGTCTAGTACTCATCTGGCAGCATACATAGTTATTACAATATTGTTGACTACATTCCCTGTGCTGCACTTTAAATTCCCATCGCTATTTTTAAAACTGGCAGTTTGACCCTGGCCGGTGTTGTTCAGTGATTGGAGAGTCGGCTTGCACATGGAAGGATCTCAAGTTTGATTTCTGGTCAAGGGCACATACCTGAATTGCAGGATCCATCCCTGATCCCAGTTGGAGTGTGTGCTGGAGGCAACCAATCAATGTGTCTCTCTCACATTGATTTTCTGTCTCTCTCTCTCTCTCTCTCCCTTCTTTCCCTTTCTCACTTCTGTTTAAAAATCAATTGAAAAGAATATCCTCCAGTGAGCATTAACAAAACAAACAAACAAACAAACAAAAACCTGGCAAATTGTTCTTATTCCTTTCAAATTTTCCTCCCATCCTCACACCATTTCTCATCCAATGACCTGTATTTATGAGGTTTTTATTGCCATACATTATGGTCATTAAAAGTCATGCTGCTATCATGTGAGAGAAGAGAGAAAGGGTTATGTCAAGTCTTATTGCCCTTCTTATAGAACTAGGTAAGTACTAGACCACATGAGCATCAATATTATATGACATCTCTTTTATTTGCATCTGAAAAAAATGGAAGAATGGCTTATCCATTCTTATAATTTAGTGATGTTTCTCAGCGTGTAATATGACACAATTTACTCTGGGTAGGAAGTAGTTTGGATAAATTTCTAGTAAGTTACATGATTAACTCTCAGGAGAACTTATCTTGAGAGAAGAGAAATGGGAAGGAGTCAACAAATTTCTAGAAACTATAAGACAAATTATTGACAGCAAAAGAGCATACTCTTAGAAGTAATGTGACATGTCATGATACTCAATATACAAAACATTAATAGCAATTTATAGCTGCCTGTGAATAAATTGGTAATTATACCAGTATATTTCCGAAATTCATCTTTAAGTGCAGTAATTTTACTTTCTCAGGCCTATGTCTTTGAATTTTTTACTTCAGTTGCAGGGTTGTGACTAAAGTGATATAAATCTGAAAAGCAAGAGCTGATAGGTATTTGTTTTAATATTTCAAAATATAAAAGTAAAGTAGACATATAGTTTCTATCAATTTCTTATAACATTTTACGTTGTGTGACTATGAGAACCACCAAATTCATAAATAAGACTGTTAATTGTCACTGAGTAACGTATTAATAGGACAGGTCACAAAAGTATTTGATTTTTTTCTTTATATGACTAATATATTATGTCAGTCACTTTGTATTTAAATTTTATATTTTAGTAATGTGCAGTACTTCTCCAGTATGTAAATTTACAATAAGTCAGAGACTTAGAGAACTAGCTTTTCTGGAAGTTGCCTAGAGGGCAGATTTGCATTTTATAACTGTGTTGTGAAAGAGAAATTGGAGGGACTGGAAGTCTAGAGTCATGAATGCTTGCAAGGAGGTTATTTCAATACAGGAGGTTAGAGATTGGAGAGGAGAGTAAAAGAAGAGAAATTGAGAATTATAAAAAAAAAAACCTAGTAAGATTTTGTGGTGATGTAACTATTCAATACCTCCACTCTGGTGATATATACACATGGACTCATGTGATAAATTTGTACATACCTAAACACACACACACACACACACACACACACACACACACACACACACACACACAAACACAGAAACAGAACCGAGGAAACATGAATAAGATCTGTGGATTGTTTCAGTGCCTATCAGCATCATGGTTGTGATATTGTACCATAATTTTATAAATTATTACCATTGGAAACAACTAGGTAAAGTATATATAAGATCTCTGTGTTATTTCCTACAGCTGCCTGCAAATCTGAAATGATCACAATAAGGTTTTTAAATAAAAGAACAGACTATTTATTAATTGATGTGCTTTTGGAGCAGCAGAAATGGAAGGATTTAGACTGGTGCTTTAGATAGATGGTAATGATGCCGTTCTCGGATAAGAAGTCAAGGAGAGAAAAGGTCTTAGGAAAGTTTTAGGTGCTTGTGGAAGACTGTTCATTGGTAGTTAAATCAATAAATTGGCCTAGAGTTAAAGGGACAATCTTTACCAGGTCATATAAAGTTTAGAGTAATCGGAAAGTTAGTAGTATTTGCCAGTGTGAGAATGCATAAGATTAGCTGTTACATTCTATGTTACATTTTTTTAGGTTCTAGCCCTATCTGAAAAAGTGTGAAAGTATAGTCCTTGAAACTCACAAATGTCAGAAAATAGCATAAACTATTTCCCTAGAATTCTCACAATTCTCACTGAATCGCCCATTGGTCCACAGTGAGATTCCCTGTGATCCACCAAGATGACCCTGGTAGGATGAGTTCTTTCACGAGATTCAGCTCTAAGTACCAGGTCCCAAAACTGAGGAGGGCTGCCAACTGTAATTTCTAAACACTAATTCTGAATTTCTAAATTTAAAATATTTCTCCATAGACACTGTTTTGTGATTTCAAAAATCAATTTGAATTTTTAAAGACCCTAGGTAAATGTTGGCTTGAAAATACATTACAATAATGGGAAGAGGTTTATAGATTTAAATTCAAGTGTCTAATTAAAAACAAAATTTTAAAAATTATAAAGAATACTAGTTAACTCTTTTTCTCTGATTAATAAGGTGGTTTCAAGGTATCTGCTGTGTAGTAAATCTGCATGCAATTAAAACCACATTATTCTCATTTACATTTAGCTCAACAATAAAATTAGTCAATAGTAGATCTCATAAAACAAAGAGTTCTGGAGTATGGGAGGGGTCAAAATGTTTTTGAGAAACCTCTTTCACTTTAAATTTATGTCTGTACCATTCAAAAACAAATTCAAATGTTTTCTCAAATCTCAACTCTTGGCATATTTTATTGACTCTCAATATTTTTCTGGAAATGTGCATTCTCTACATTTTTCTCATCATCTTTTGATCTGTGGGACTAGAAGAGACTCAAAATTGAGCCCTTTCATTTTCTTTATTTTAACATACAATTTTTAACAAAAGTTGTTTCCTCAAGTTTCTTGCCCAAGGAAAATACATTTTTCTTCAATGTCAAGGTTTTTGCAACTTAAAATAAGTACTAGGAGCCCAGTGCACGAATTCGTGCACCTTGAAAGGAACTGTGGGGCATGAGGCTGTGGTGGGCACAGGGGCGGGTCTCAGCCCATCCTCCACATTCCTGCCCGGCCCCTCCCGCTGCAGCCCCTGGTCCCCTGCCTGCCTGCAGCCCCACTTCTGCCACCATTGGGCGCCAGCAGCAGGTGCGAGCGGGGTCGGCGCCAGCAGTGGGTGTGAGTGCCCGGTGGGACTGCGGCATGCGGGAGCAAAGAATTTTCAGTAACCACCAGAGGCTTGCCCCGATGACAGCAACTGACACCCCACCTTGGTCTGACACCCTTGCTCACCTGCTCCACCATCCTGCCACAACTGACACCCTCCAAGTTCTGCGCTCTGCCACCTGTTGTTGATATCCACCATGTACCACATGCGCCCATGGTGGTCAGTGCATGTCATAGCAACCGGTTGTTCTGTCATTCGGTCTATTTGCATATTAGTCTTTTATTGTATAGGATATTTACAGTATACTAGAGGCCCGGTATATGAAATTTGTGCAGGGGTGGGGAGTGTTTCTCAGCCCGGCCCGCACCCTCTCCAATCCGGGACCCCTTGGGGGATGTCCGACTGCCTCTTGGAATCTGGGACTGCTGGCTCCTAACTGCTCGCCTGCCTGCCTGCCTGATCGCCCCTAACTTCTCCCCTGCTTTCCTGATCACCCCTAACTGCCTCTGCCTCGCCCTGTACCCGGGACCCAGGATTCCCTCTGCCAGCCGGTTGCAGGCGCCCAGGACCACGGGGTGGGCAGTTTGTCCCTCTCCCGGGCCTCAGCCTGGCTGGTCCCCATTCCTCTCTTGTAAGCTCATTTGTGCCTGGCTGGTCCCCATTTCTCTCTCCCCAGTGTTGAGTGTCTGAGCCCTTATGGTGTGATGGGGAGAGGGCATGACAACGATTTGCATATTAGCTCTTTATTATATAGAATTAGCATGATTTTGATTTGGATTGATTTTAATATTCACTAAGTTATATATTTGATATTTTATGTTAACACTAATGCTTATTTTAGGTTTTTCTTTATTTTTTAGTGTTATTAATCCTCAAAAAAGCCAGTACATTTTTATTAAACTTTATATTAAAAGGCAACTATTTAAGGAAGTTTCAATTTTAAAGAGCAAAGCAATCTTGTATTTTTTTATACATTTCAATGTGAAATTTACTCTGAGTACCAAGTTAATTTAAGCTTCCAACTAACTTATAATAAATTATAAAAGTTGCCTTAACTAAAGAAAATGTTTTTTTAACATTAATAATTACAAATGTGAGATATAATGTGTGGTTATTCATGATGTTATTTGCAAGCATGATATTTCTTTCATCAGATGTTTTTCCAAAATGTATAGCTTACATTAGCTTTTCTGCTTGACTATTATAGTCTTCCTCACCAGAGACGTTTCTCAAAATATAACTGAATACATTATATTCTCTTAAAAATTACTTTTTTAAAACCATCTCTCCTTAGTCTGCATGACTTACTTTGATTTATTTCTCCCTTACTCTTTCTTACTAATAAATCCCTGACTTTAATTAAATGTAAGGTATAATGTAGGCTTGGGATTTTAAGTGATGACTAATGCTTTCTTTACTTTGAAGTAGAAAATTATTACATGTTATCAACTTTCCTTCTTTCCTAACCATCATTATCCCATTAAGGGGGCTGGGAGCATTAAATCAGGCACATTTATTCATCTGTGACTGAGATTGAGTACTATTTGTATAAAAGTTGAATAGTTGTTATTGTATTCTCAGATGGGATCCCCTAACCTCATTGTCATTTATTTCCTGAGGATGTTGTTGGTATTTTAATGTTGAAATTTCTCCTTTCAGGAAAAATAGCAAGTAGAGTGTATCATAAAATCTAACTAATAGAACATGGATCAAAAACTATAATGAATTAATTTTAAAACTATAATGAATTAATTCTAACTTCCACTTCTCCATCAATGTAATAGTCATTAATCATTTATTTAATTCCCTACACTTAGTCCCATATGTATGGAGTATAAAGTTTATTCACTGCATGCTCTGAGGCAGAACCAATGCTAAAGAAACAAGCTGAGGAAAAGTTTCTGAAAGCTCCCAAATGCTTATCTCAGGATTTTGGCTTTGTTTGAGAGTCAAGCCTACATTGGTCTCTCATTTTTTTGGCACATCTTGTAAACAGAGGCACTGAAGGCTTTTGTTCTGAACTATACTTTCAAGGTAGTGAATAGCTGTAGAAGTTAGTGATAATGTTTCTGATGGACATAGGATCTTTCTACGGAGTGGCAAGAAAAACATTTCGGGGACGCACGCATAGGAGGATGTGAGCTGTAGTGGTAAGATTTATTGCAGAAAAAAAGAAGGATTGCCCCTATGTGCCCAATGTCTCACCCATGACCAAGTGGCTCAGCTCCATCTTCCTACAGAAGAAGTCCAACCTCTGGAACCTCAGACCCGTACCTACACCTGTCAGGACCCAAAAGGCCAAGACCAGAGATGCAGAACTTCTCTGCATCTCATTTCTCCATTTGTATGTCTGATGCCAAGGCTCCATAGTGCCTGGGCCTCAACTATGTTGCACTTGGGCCCACAAGGCTGCTAGCATGTGGACAAATGAACCTCGAGCCTTTGTTAAGCTTTGATTATATTGCCTTGGGCCTGAGAAGGGGTAAATTTTATTTCAAAGTAATCAATCTCCTTCCTAATTCTTCTCAGGCTTTCGCTAGACCCTCTCTCTATTCAAACCCTTTCCTGCATCTTCCAGAGTTTTGTGCCTTTATCTCACCTGATCTTTTTACCAGATTTTCCCAGGCTAGACTCCTCCCCTTTATGGTCCTTGTCTTAGCCTCTATTGCACATGCCTCAGTATAGGAATTCCCCAGCTATTGTTTTATCCCTCCCCCTGGTAATCCTGACTAATGGGCCAGTTGTCCCCGGGAGCCTATGAAGCTGCCCCTTTCTAATCATGCAGGCTGAATGCCTGGTTTCATTTGCTCCCTTCCTTTGTTAATAACTAACCACTGTAATAATAGTTCTCTGTTGAGTAGGAAGCAGATGTATTTGCTGTTCAATATGAAACTAATGAAAATAATGTCTCTCTTTGAGACATATGCTGGGTAGGATTGCTTGCAGTCTCTTCTAAAAGAATTTCCTAAGCTTGGGGCTTTTCAGCTGTGATGCAGACTCACTGTGTGCACAGCACCAAGCTGGACCCACATCCACATTTCCCCATGGGATTTAGGGAACAAGGAGAACCCACATAATTAGGAAGGTCATGAATAACAAAGTCCTTTGTTGCTGGTTCTGACCCAGGAGTCTCTGTCTTCTGCCAGCATCCATGAATCTCCATCAGCTTAACTTAATAGCTTAACAGCAGAGTAAAATTTAAACCTTTCATAGCTCTTGACAATGCAGTATGAAATGGTAGACAACCGAGAACTTTAATAATGAAAAGAATTAATTAATATGGATTCCTAAAAAATATTGGACCTAGAAAAGCTATTTAGCAGTTTTCTGTGTATCGTTGAAACCATAGAAAGAACAAAAGTGTGGTGGTGGTCCAGGTGAGGCCCAAGGATTAGTAAATGTGAAACATGAATGCTGATGAGTGAGATATACATGACATGAGGGAGGAAGGGGTACATATGATAAGGTTAATAAATCAAAAAAGTAAATATAAATTCCAATATCTACATGGGGCTGATACTGTTTGTCATGAAAGGCAGTGACCATAGAATTAGAAAACAGTAAAAGATGACATTCCAGTAGTCAAAACAGGAAAGATGAATGGAATGGGCTGGAGAATAGATGTTGTCAAAGAATATTTATTTATAAATATAAAATCATGATTGATATAAATATAAGATAGACACATATCAAACTTTATTTAATTCATTAATTGATGAAGAAACTGGTAAAAAAGGTACAACTAGTTCAAAGGAGATTCCAAAGGAACACTGTGGAATTCTGAAATGAATTTACAAATAGATGCAATCAATATCCACAGTACAATAATCAAGTGCCTGTCTATTAGACAAAATCTGCATTTCTATTAGAAATCTAAAACCTACAGAATTATAAAACAAGTAAAAAATAATGTGAGGTAGAGATAAACCTGAAAGAGCCATTAGAAAGGACTCCTAGCAAGTTTCTTTATCTTTTCAAGTTTTTTTTTCTCAATTTATCTTATGATAGCATCTAAGGAAACAGTAGAGCGAGTACAGAAAATCAAAGACAAGGTATTGCGACTAATTATGCAATATATCATACTAAAAAGATACCGAAATGGGAATTAGTAAAGGAACAGCTAAACAATTATATAAACTGGGATTTCATTCACCTTTCATTCTGAATTTTCTATCACTAATAAGGGGAGTTTGGGTCTCAGCTTTGTAAAGACTCGAGGGTCTTTCTCCTTGACCTCTATACATTGGACCCCTGAGGCCTTTTTCAGAACCAAATTTAAATGTTATGTAATTGTAAAGGTGGTGCAAATTTCTGTTCTTCATAAGATCATACCACATAGAGTTTTCCTGAATTATACTTGCTCATAGGGTTTGAAGTTATGTTCAAAATTGGGTTTATTATGTTATTTTATTTTGTGTATAACTCACCTAAGGGTCATATACTACAAGTTAACTCCCACATGTATAGGGGTGAAATATAATTTAAAATTTAATAAATCATGCCTAATTTAAATTAAAATAGCAAATATATTTTACCATGAAAGAATATGAAATTAAAATGAGCCTGAAAGTATTTTGATTACCCTGTTTGTCATTATATTAAATAAGTTCTCACCTCAGTGTAGAAAAAGTATTTATGTGTGTTTTTTTTTCAGTTAGTTGTATATATTAGAATATATTTTTCATGTATGGTTGAATTCATATATCCTATTTAAAAATATATTTCCTTGGTGAAGGCCTGGGCGGGCAGGGTGGAAAGGGTCAATGGGGGGACATCTGTAATACTTTCAACAATAAAAAGAAATTTTAAAAGTAAAATAAAAATGCAGTGCCTGGTATACTACATAATTTATATTTTATAGACATAGGTAGTAGTTGCTAATGACCATTATAGAATTGGTAAGGGAAAGAATATGGAAACATTTCATAGATAAGATAGTTTTCTTCTGCATTCACTTTAACTACTATTATTGGAGGGAATGTATAGCATGCCTCTTTAAAAATCTAAAAATAGTTTAACAAGTTATTTTCATTCAGTTGGCTTTACAAGGAACATGCTTGTCACTTGGAAGGGAAATCTTCTTGTTTTAATCATCAGAACATGGCAAATGGGACCCCTTTGCATCTACTACTCCTAGAAGCATTTTATTATAATTTATGCTACAGTGAATTGGGCAGTAATTCAAGAGTTAAGACAGCAACACTTAATACATATTACACATTATAATTTAGTCTATGTGAAAGAATGTGAATGTTTGGTGATGAATAAAATTTATCTACTTTGCTTATTTTCCTTCTTTAATTCATTGCATAAGTGGTTTATTCTGAGATAATTCCAAAGGGTTGATATCATATGAAAAAATTTTGAATTTCAATGAACTCTCTACTTTTTAGAGAGATGGATGTCAATTTTTTCCTGGACAGACAAAATCGCAAGTGACATAAAATGGAAAAGGTTATTTTCACCGGCTTTGATACAGTTAGGTGTCTGGCTTTGGTAGCAGAATACTGTGTTTTTCTTTGTGGCTGCCACTTACTCTCTATTTCGTAAACTTTTCTCTCCTCTTTATGTACCTGAGGTGCCCCCTAAGGCTGGATGTTAGTTTTTCTAATCTTGGCGCACATGCAATATATTGGAATGCTCATGGCAGACAAAGGATAAAAAATACTCTTGTGGTCTTCGAGAACCTCAGATTATAAATCAAGTCTTGAAAATTTAAGTCTCCAGGGGTCAGAAGGGTAAATGAAATATATGAAGACTATCAAGTTAAATTTGACCTAGTAATCCCACTTCTAGGAATATATCCCAAGAAATCAGAAACACCAATCAGAAAAGATATATGCACCCCTATGTTCATAGCAGCACAGTTTACAATAGCTAAAATTTGAAAACAGCCTAAGTGCCTATCAACAGATGAGTAGATTAAAAAGCAGTGGTACATCTAGACAATGGAATACTATGTTGCTGTAAAAAAAGAACTCTTACTATTCACAACAGCAAGGATGGACATGGAGAGCATTATGGTAGCAAACTAAGCCAGTTGGAGAAAGATGAGTTTCTCACATGATCTCACTCATGTGTGGAATATAATGAACAATATAAACTGATGAACAAAAATAGGTCCAGAGACAGAGAAGTATCAAACAGACCATCAAACCTCAGAGGGAAGGCAGGGGAGGGTGGTGCGGAGGGTTAAGAGATAAACCAGAGGACCTGTATGCACGTATATGAGCATAACCAATGGACACAGACACTAGGGGTGGTGAAGCCATATGCTGGAGGGTGGCAGTGGCCGGGGAGAAGTCAATAGGGAAAAAGGACACATATGTAATACTTTAAACAATAAAGATTTTTTTTTAAAAAAAGAACCAATAGGTATGACTGATCTACAAAAAGATGTACATATTTAAGCACACAAATTGATAAGTTTAGAAATTAGTCCACATCTATGAAAACATCACTGCAATCTATAACATAAACATACTCATCACCTCCAAAGTTTCCTCTGGCCCACTTTATTTCTTATACATTTGTAATAAGGACACAGCATAAGATCTATCCTCTTAGCAAATTTTAAGCATACAACATAGTACTGTTAACTGCAGTTAAAAAAAAAGAAAAGAGAAAAATGATAGAAAATTATCACAACTTGGGCAAAGAGAGCGCTATTATAGCTACTGTTCACTTCCAGCAAATGAATACCAGATCTGTAAATGTAGAAAGTTGGAAGTTCAAACTTTTATGCAAAATCTTCTGGCAGTTAAATGTTGACAACTTGTTTAGAGTTAATATCAACAGTAGCAGTAGCCACCCTTCACAAGCTAAATCTCTGCATATCAAACTCAAAGTCCCCAAGACACCAGGACCAGGGTCCAAGAAAGATTCTGAACACTATATTTCAGTCATCCATGCAGTTCCACATGTTCAGTCCCCTAAGCACTGATCTCCCGGTTACTACATAATTGCAACAGTGAAATGCCTTCTTTCCCCTTTCTCAGTAAAGTTCACAGGGCTGCAAAGATAAACAACAAACATTGCTCAATCACAGCACCGTGCTTCTTAGCTGCAGGGGTTGCCGATTGCCTTTGAGGAAGGCAACCAGATTGGAATTCAAAAAATCTAGGCTTCATAAATCTGAGCCAGTATTGAAATTTTTCATGGGATAAATTTTGTCTTACAGGATTATTATTATGATGAAATGGGATACCATATAACAAAGTACTTTGTAGATTACAAAAACGAAGTCATTAGCTACAGTCTTAATTCCAAATTGGCATTACATAACAGTACTTTTAAACCTTCATCTATTATC
Source organism: Myotis daubentonii (assembly GCF_963259705.1). NCBI lineage: Eukaryota > Metazoa > Chordata > Mammalia > Chiroptera > Vespertilionidae > Myotis > Myotis daubentonii. The sequence continues at coordinate 101,444,058 of NC_081842.1, read as the reverse complement.
ACTCCTTGATTTTTCCTGCCAGTCTTCTGTCCTCCTATAACACAATAGAATTTTTTTTCAGCTTTATATCCCTGTACCTCTCCACATGATTCTAGCTCTGCATTTATAGTACATTTCCTTGGCTACAAAACTTAATGTGAAATAATTAAAATCTGTGTCCTTTAATCTTTTAAATAACACTAGAATTAAAATGTTCAGAAGTTCCTTCCCTATTAAAAGGGTTCAGTTAGAGTTCTGGTTCCAAGCACCTTTCTGCTTCGTTCTTTTGCCATGACTACATGAAATGGTTATAGACTCTGGTAGGAGTACCCGTCACTCAATGTGTTTTCTTCATTTTCAGAGATGAAACCTGAAACATAAAGATGGTATGATAATGACCTGAGATTATAAGACAAGAGGGAGCCAGCTCTGGAGTAGGTCGCAGTGCTCTGTCTCTTTCTAGTCTTCTCTCAACTCTTCCCAGTTCCTTGAGAATGATTTCAGTGGCTCTTTCTTTTCCCAAGAAATTTTTTATCTCTACATTTAAAATCTAGAATGCTGACTGCATTTGTTCTTACCGTACTTGCCCTAAGAAAAGGTTCTTTAGTTTCTTCTTTATATTATTCTCTCCCATGCAAGATCCTTTCATAAAACTCTTCATTCTAAGGGAGCAAATACCATCTTGAGATGAAATACTAGGCAAGTATTCTATAGAAAAAAATTATATACATTTTCAAAAATGTTGTATTTTCTAGTGAGCAGATATGGCTTGATATCTGAATGCTCCTGGTACTGTAACCCAGCCTGAAATCATTAAAAGTGAGGCCTAGAGGCAAGCAAGTCCCTGGGCATTTCCTCTGCTTTGGGGCCTGCTTGAACAGCATCCTCTCTTGGGCTCCATCACCAAATACCTACCAATGACAATGCCCTGCTTCAGGATCCAGCGTAAAATACATCATCTTCATTGTTTCCCTCAACCTTCCTTAATTGATCTACTTCATGCTTATTAACCCTTAAATATCAGCGTGTAGTAAAATACTTGTTTCTGTTACATTGTGGGATATTTAATATATTTATTTTTTCCTTGTCTTTAACTGCACTTAAGTTATTCAAAGACCTGGGATATTTATTAATGTTAATAACTACAGTGATAACAATGTCTATTATTGTATACTTTCTATATTTGGTGAACTTGTAAAGTTTTATATACCCACTAGAGGCCAGGTGCATGAAATTCATGCATGGGGGGTACCCTCAGCCCAGCCTTCACTCTCTCCAATCCGGGACCCCTTGGGGATTGTCCAACTGCCGGTTTAGTCCCGATCCTGGGGATCCGGCCTAAACCGCAGTCGGACATTCCTCTCACAATCCTGGACTGCTGGCTCCTAATCACTCACCTTCCTGCCTGCCTGGTTGCCCCAACTGCCCCCACCTGCCAGCCTGATCTCCCCTCACTGCCTCTGCGTGCCAGCCTGATCGCCCCTAACTGCCCCCCTCTGCCATCCAGGTCACCCCCAACTGCCCCCTCCCTGCTGGCCTGGTTGCTCCTAACTGCCCCCCCCCCCCTGCACCAGCCTGGTCACCACTTACTGCCCCCCTGCCAGCCTAATTGCCCCCAACTGCCCCCCCTGCTGGCCTGGTCACCCCTAATGGCCCCCCCACCAGCCTGGTTGCCCCTCATGGCCCTCTCCTGCCGGCCTGGTCGCCCCACACAGCCTGCTGTTCAGTCATTTGGTTGTCTCTCACTAACCCCCCCTGCCGGCCTACTCATAGGCAGCCATCTTGTGAGGGCATGAGGGTAAATTTGCATATTACCTCTTTATTTTATAGGATTAGCTCACTTAAGCTTCACAACAATCCTGTAAAGTAAATACTGTTATTGGTCCTGGTGCATATAAGAGAAAACAAAGATGGTTATCCAGAGCTAGAATCTCAACCAGGAGTTGCCAAAAGAAGTGCTTTGTGCATAAAATAATTTAGTACATTCTTAACAAAACCAATAGACCAATTTGCTGTCCAAATTCTTCAACCTGTGGGATTTCTTGTTTCATCACTTATAAAAACAAAAAAACAAAAATTTAGGAAGGATATTTGAGTTTGTTACTAGTAAAAGTGGAACATCCACCAGTAGAATTGGGGGATCCTTTTCCCCACTGAGTGCTGGGAGTGGAGTCCTTACAATATCTAGAGAAAAATAATTTTCTGAGACTCACATGGGAAGATGAGTGATTTTTATTTGTGTGGAATTACATTGTTTGATTTAGAAAGTCCCATTTCCCTTAATCTAGTCCTGGAAGAGGTGCAGCTGAAGATTGGGCAGAGCCAAAAGTAAAGCCAGTGTCCAGAGTTTCCATTCCATGGTAGACCTGGGTCCAAGTTAGCATTAGGCTAGTTACAGTCCATCAGTCTATTGTGGGGGGTCCACATGGCTGTGGGCCATGTGAGCAAATGTTGGGGAGCCAACAGAGCATGTCCCCTGCAACAAAAGTGTCAGGAGAACCAAGAGGGCCAAGGGAAAGAACTCCTTTGTTTAGGGGATTAAGTATCTTAAATCTTCTCATGCTTTCAGTGGCCACACCTACACTGCACAATGACCTGTTACCAGGTATGACTGACATACAAGTACTCTCCCTTTGTCACCCAGACTTTACTGGGCATATATCTATTTGACCCTCTCTTTGCTCCTTTCCAGTTAATTAATAACTGGCTTTATTACAACAGTATCAAGTTTATGGAATGATCAAAAGTAAAGAAAAATATGCTGATCAATGGGAAATTCTTCATGTATATAATTTTACTTTTTTAATAGGAAAACCAAACATAAAATTGATAATTTTCAAAGCAAATTTCAGTGTCTTTTTAAAAAGAAAATATAAAACTCTTTTTTTTTCTTTGAAATGGCTGTCAAATTATGGTTCTTTGACTAACTTGCATCCCCTGTCTGTTTCTGTAAATAGAGTTTTCTTGGAACATAGCCACACCCAGTTGTTTACATATTGTTATAATTGCTTTCTAATTACAATGTGGAGTTGAGTATTGACCTTTAAGGAAAAATTTCCTGACCCTGTTCTAACTAAAAGGTTTTATAGGTTTTATATCTTGCATGTCCTCTCTCTTTATACAGCATTACATTTAGAGAAAATACACACATATAAATGCTCCTGAAATTTTATACTTAAGATTATATTTGCATTTCCAAGGGGGTATACAAAGTAACACTGGAAATCCTTATGAACATTCTGAAGAACATGAACCACAAAAAGGTTAGGTGACTTGCCCTCATGATGAGGGCTGAGACTTTTGCAACTATATTATACTATCACTGTACTTATTTTAAAGAGCGTCTAACTGATGTCTTCTGTGCTTCCATCAAACTTGCCTGAAATTTCAAGGAATCTATTTTTTAAAATTGTATATGTTTACATTTCCAAGTATATATAAAAACCCCATGTATTAAATAACATTTTCTTCCCTTAGATTATTCAAATAAGCAAATTACATCTAATCATTAGGAAATAGCTACACATTCAGTTAGGTATTTCAAAAATCCACATGTTCTTTTGATTCTTAAATTGAAATATTTTTAATTGTTTTTGAAAATAAGACACATGGACACACTTTTCTCTGTGTTCATGTCCTTTAGGTTGGTAGTTAACAATATTGATTTGTATTTCAGACGATGTAGAAAGTATTCCTGCTGTTAATTCACAGCATAGAATCCTTTTGAGTGATATTTTCATTGTCACAGCATCCTATACATTTCTCCAATGAACGTCTTATAAGTCTCTATTACTCAAACTATCTCTTTGTCCATATATTGAAATGAACTGTAGAGGTTATTAACTTGCCCTTGGCAAGCAGATTTATTTTTCTAAGATAAATGCTTTTATAAATTCAACGTGTGACAGCTTTATTACAAATTGTAAATAAAATGCTCTGATGATTTTACGACAGCCATCACTAACTCATCTGGGCCCTTATTACATTTCAAGCTTTCATGCTCATAAATGTATATTTTTTAATCACTAGCAAGTCGATTTGGGAATGTGTACGTTTTAAAATTTAGTGTTGGGTTTATATGATCTGCCCTTTAAATAGTAACCAAGTCTTTTGCAATTACATTATGCTATCAAACATTAAATGTAATACTTATATTTGCAATATTCTTCCTCCCACTTCTGTTTTAATGTTTCATTTTTGAAAAAAATGGAGTTGCAGCAATTGATAAAGTTTATAAATTTACCTTTACCAATAGTATTTTAAATTCTATTAAAACTGCATTTTGTTTGATTTTATAATGTAACAAAATGGGATTACATTGTAATGCTAATTTTTTAATTATTTTTAATATTAAATAAAATATGTGAATAATATTACAAAAGAAAAGTTATGTTAATGATGGTTACTCTGTACTCTTTCCCTCAAGAACAATGACTTACTCACTAGATAGCTGACCTTTGACAAGTCACTGCACCTCTCTGTACCTCACATTTATACCATGGCATCACCAAAGTACGTATCTCCTCAGACTGTCCTGAGGAAGAGATGAGATTATACTCATAAAGTTGTAAACACACGACCAATCACCACTACGAACATAGTATAAGGTACTTGTTGGTATTGTTTTTCCTTCATAAAGTGTATTAGCTCAGCTGCCATAATAAAATACCACAGACTGTGTAGCCTAAACAGAAATTTCTCCTAGTGCTGGATGCTGGAAGACTGAGGTCAAGGTCCCATCAAGGCTGGTTTCTGGTAAGACCTCTGTTCCTGGTTTGCAGAATGCCACCCTCTGATTGTGTACTCTGTACACATTCATCCCTGGTATCTCCTTCTACTCTTATAAGGATATCAGTCCTACTGGATTAGATTCCTACCCTTATGATCTCATTGTACCGTAATTACCCTTTTAAAGGTCCTATTTCCAAATACAGTCTCATTGTTGGGTAGAATTTTAATATAAACTTGGGGGAACACAATACAGTCCACAATGCAAAGTGATATTACTTATAATTTCATCTTCTCCTCAATTTAATAGAATTTTGTAAAAGCATAAATTTCAAGTGGAATGATGTTCAATTTATTCACTGGTTAGGCAACATTTAACCCTAAGTCTTTATAGTCTTTATAGTATAAAAATGGGAATAATATATTGAAATCTAAACACATATAAAGTTTTTCACACAGCCGCACTTATATTCTTGCTCTCACCGGCTACAGTATTAATGTCGGTCATCTGTTGGCAAGAATTCAAATCAGAGATTTAATATTACTTGCTTTATGGAAAATTGAAATAACTGTATCCCATTTTCAAAATGAAACTTTACAATGTTCACCTCTCACTTCTTGAAACTCTTTCTGCCCTCACCTTTATGATATCACTTTCATAGGTTATTTGTCCCTTCTGAAAGATTTGATCTAATACAAATATATGTAAACCAAAGTCACCCAATAGACTGAGTTTTTGAAGGATGTTTTATCTGTAGTTTGTATCACTAACACATAGCACTTAGTACTTTATTCAGCACATATACTCAATAAGTTATGGTTGAATGAAAACACACACACACACACACACACACACACACAAAAAAAAACCTGAATAAATGAAATAAATGAATACATTGATGAATCCATGGCTGTAAAAGCACACATGTCTTTCAGTTGACCTGAAAACCAATGCTTTCAATCTCCTTACCTTTTTGGAAAATCCAGTGTTTCCAAGTTTTCATGTGATTATAGAATCTATTTAAACACACACACACACACACACACACACACACACACACACAAGCCTAAGCAACCGTCCTACCATTCGACAGTCCAGCCGGAAGCTATGATGTGCAATGAACACCAGGGGCTAGACGCTCAATGCAGGGGCTGCTGAGCTGCGGTGACTTGGAAGCTGCGGTGCTCGGGTGAGGCACCCAGAACCAGAGAGGAGGGAGCCTGATTCCAGGGTGGGTCACCCGAAAACTGTCCTCTTGCAATCCCCGACCCCTCTGGGGATGTCAGAGAACCAGTTTTGGCCCAATCCCCACAGGCCAGGCCGAGGGACCCCACCTGCCATAGAGACCCTGCTCACTCTGCAGACAATCTTCGAGCCACAGCGCTGCCCCAGGTGCAGCCAGCCAGGGAGGGATCGCAGGAGGTTAGCTCCAGGGCATGTCCAGCCCATCTCACCCAGTCCCACCCCACTGGCCACTTTCTAATTAATTTTCTTTTAATGTGCACGATCCCTGCACCAGGTCTCTAATATACATACACTATGCTTATATTCAAAATATTAGAATCACCACTTAACCTGCAAGTCCTTCCTGTATTGGAAAATTTACATAGAATATTAACTTAAGTATGATTGTCCAATTTGGGGCTTCTTGATAAGTGATTGATCGTCCATTCTCTATTCACACAGAGATGAAAAGGGGAAAAATCAGAGTCTGGGTGATGTTAGATGATTAAAGATAGTAATGAGGAGGTTGCAAGAAATTTTTTTTTACTACAAGCAGAAAAGACTACTATTGGATTTTACACAATCCTTTTCCTTAGATGTGGTTAAAAATAGAACTGTCAAATTACTGACGGGATTTAAGAATAGTGCTTATTGAAGTCAGGATATGTCCTAGGTAATTTCTCAAAGGTCATTTCCACTTCACTTGTATAAACATTGATGCAGTGGTTCAACGGATGATCAATGGCACATAGGAGTTTCACCTCTGTTGACTGCCAAAGGGAAGATTTAATATAACTCAACCTTTTAAACATACATTTCTCCTCTGTCTAGCACTGTGGTTCTCATCACTGTTTCTTTTTTTTATTACCACAAATATAAAACACATTGCCTAGAAGCACAACATATTTGCATAAATAAACTCAGTTATAGGTGGCAGCAAATATAAATTATGCCCTCTGGTTCTGTACAGTTGCCCACACTCAAGTTGAGAGAACATGAACTGATAATAGACTATGATGTAATAGGGAAACATCGCACTGTGGCTGAAACCATATCCTATGTGTTGGCTTTGTCCTCCCGCTCCCCCATTTTATTTTTAAGAGTTTCTATTAATTGTTATGGACACAGCTTAGGTTTGTGTCTTATTAAGCATTTTACTTGAGACCTTTTGTGCTACCCAGCACAAAATAAAAGTTGAAAATATGAGTAAATTAAATAATGAATAAACAATGCTAAATATATCATTTAAAGATATGCAAGGAAGGAAGAAGGAAAGGGGGAGGGAGGGAAAGAAGGAAGAAGAAAAATAGCATTAATTTCATTACTAGTCTTCAGTTAATATGAAACAGTTAAAAAAATACTAGACTCAGAGTACAGAAACTTGGATTCTGGTTTCAGATATGCTACTCAAAATGATGGAGATCTTAGGTGATCAATTACCTTTATAGCTGAAAACCACAGTTTCATAAACAGGAAAGACATCACAGAAACTCCTCTACTTTTTACAAGGGTTTTTATTATGTTGAATTGAGGCTTTACTTTGAAACACTTGGTAGATTTTCCCCTGTGGAAATTAAAGTGTTATCATTGTTTTCTTCATTATTAGCATCTTGAATAGTCATTGCTATGGCAGGTGGTTTATCAGGCTAATTATTTAAAATAAGCTTATTTATCTTTATAGTAATATAGAGATTAACCAACTATTTGAGTAAACAAAAAATATAAAATAAAAACAATATGACAAGAAATACTATTTGAATTATGTTTTTCTTTGGCACCAAGAGATGTTATTTTAAAGGAGGAAGTAACATTAACTTATGCATTTGATATTTAACCATGGCTCCTTGCTGCATGCTATATCTCCATATTGCAGTAAGAACTTGTATACAAGAAAGAAAGAAGATTGAGAGATTGTCAGAACCAGAGAAAGCCTGTGATTCCTAATCAATGAAATCTGTGAATGAGCTGATACTTATTGCCTAATATAGGCAGAATCTCCAATCCCCTTCTTTTTTGTCTAATCTGTTCAATATGATTAGGTATCCACACACAATATGCATCTCTTAACATATGTCAACTCTAGAACACACTGGGCAGCACACATACAGCATACTTTTTCCCTGTCTCCTCTCTCTCTCTCTCTCTCTCTCTCTCTCTCTCTCTCTCTCTCTCTCTCTCTCTCTCTTATTCCATTGAGATAAACATTGATATAAACTACTCAATCTTTTTACCTAATGATAAAATCAGACTCAATAATAAATATTGGTTCTTAAAATATTTCTGAAGTGATTAACTTGCTTGTCGAGGGAGGGAGAGAGAGAGAGAGAGAGAGAGAGAGAGAGAGAGAGAGAGAGAGAGAGAACGAGAACTCTATGTTCAAAATCTACCCGGAGTTCTTTAATCTGCCATTCCAGCTGTCTCTTCTTCAGATGTGTCATTTAAAATTAGAATCTTTTCCAAAAAAAATCCATATTCCTAATAATAGTGTTGAACTTTCTAAAAGTCTGTATATGCCATATAAATATAAAATTTTCCAACATGAAAGTAAGGTATTTACTGCAATGACTGAGGAGAATGTTGACTCACAAGGACAGAAATTTTTCAAATTAAATGATTTGTGTCCTGCTATTCAGGTAAATTAGCATTTGTCAAACACTACGACACTTGACACAATCTCTTTATTTTTTATGCCTTGGTAGGGCCATCCATTTACATTAACTCAGTAACCTATACATGTGAGGAAAGAAGAGTTAAATTTTTGAATCATTGGAAGTTATTATAAAAATATTTTTCAAATAATATATATTTTTTAATTTTGAAACTCAAATTTTGAAAATTTCACAGGGATTAGTGTTAGAGCCCCCAGCTAATCAGAGCACCCCCTTTCAGAGAGACTCACTCAATACAGTTCTGACATGTCAGCAAGGGAGCAGCAGTGGGAGATAATGTGTTTTTCCAGCTACTGTGCTTAAAATAAGGCAGATGATGACTCTCAGGAGTAGGTCATTTTATTTGTACTTTTAGCAGTAGCATGCATATATATAGGTGTTTTTTTCTCAAACTTTCATTTAGTAACAAAAATAATTTTCAAAAGTAGGTCTGAAGTTAAGGAACACATTTTTAAACTTTTTGAAGAAGTTTGTATATTATACATTCATCTATAAAATATTTTGTATATGCACAAAAATATTTAGTATATTATTTGCTCTGAAATAGAGGTTATATTACTTTATCTTTCCTAGAACAAGCACTTTAAGTTTAAAGAAATATGCCAATGTTATGTAAGTATAACAGTAAAGGCACTATTTTGTCTAGTTAGTTCACATGCATTTAGTGAATGTGATTTTACATACTAAGACCTGTGCCACTGGAAGTTGAAAAATAATTTTTACAGTTCAGATGGTACATCTCAGTGGTTGAACATCGCCCTATGAACCAGGAGGTCACAGTTCGATTCCCAGCCATGGCACACTACCCCCGCCACCCTCGGTTGCAGGCTCGATCCCTAGTAGGGGTTGTGCAGGAGGTAGTCAATACATTATTCTCTCATCATTGATGTTTTTCTCTCTCTCTGAAATCAATAAAATATATTTAAAAATAAAATAATTCTTACATATACTCTTCTCTTTGGATATACAATTTGGTTAGTTATTTAATACTAGAGGCCTGGTGCACGAATTCAGGATCCCTAGAATGGCCTGCGGAGATCGAGCCCCAGCTCGTGCCCCCAGTCTCACAGTCCCACAGCTCCGCCTGGCACCCCACCTTGGCCTGGCACCACCCCCTCACCTGCTCCACCATCCCTTCTGCGGGACAATCGATAGGGGCCAGGCCCCCTGCCTGGCTCCTTTAGCACTTGGGAGCCAGGCAGCAGCTCTGCTTCCCTGCTGCCACCACTGATCACCACCTGTGGAGTGATTGACAGGGCGATCTGGTCCCTGCTTGTACCCACCTTGGCCTGGTGCCGCCCACTCCTGCTCCACCATCCCGCCATGGTCCCGCTTTCATTGGGGCCCATCAGGGCCACCAGCAACTCCACTGCTGCCCACTGCCAGTACTGCATCACCGACGCCTACCATGTTCCACGCCGCCCCCTGGTGGTCAGCACACATCATAGCAAGTGGTCGAACTCTCAGTCTCCTGGTCTAATGACCACCCCAGGGGCTATTAGGCTTGTATATTAGGCTTTTATTATATAGGATAAAAAAGAACTGTCCTCGCCCTAACCGGTTTGGCTCAGTGGATAGAGCATCAGCCTGCAGACTCAAGGGTCCCAGGTTCAATTCCGGTCAAGGGCATATACCTTGGTTGCGGGTACATACCCAGGAGGGAGTGTGCAGGAGGCGGATGATCGATGTTTCTCATCGATGTTTCTGACTCTCTCTATCCCTCTCCCTTCCTGTCTATAAAAAAATCAATAAAATGTATTTTAAAAAATAAAAGAACTGCCCTAACTTACTATATTTCAATTGCTGAACAATAGATGCAATAATAATTGAACTAATTGAGAAAGTACTATGTGAGAGTTTCAATGTTAAGTACTATACTTCTATCAATGTGAGGTGAATTAAAATACTGCTACCATTTTGAGTAATCTGAGGTTTAGCAAAACCACAATTATAATTCAAGTAAGTGAAGAATTCAAGGCCAGATCAATCTTAATCGAGAAACTACTCTTAATCTCTATCTTTTATGTAATTTGTTATCCAAAGAAAAATATAGAAACATATCTACTATCTTTAATCTATCATATATGTACCTCAACCATTGATTGGTTCTAGTCATTCTTTTGAGGTTCACCAAGAAGACCAAAATCAGAATGTCATATTATTTGAATACCATGTTTTTTTCCCCATGCACAATTTCACTGAAATTAAATATGAATTTTTGAGGGACTCTACATATATCTAAAACATTATGACATCTACAAAGCTCAATCAATGAAGTTATTTAACAGCACAGAAAATATTTTAATTTAAAGTAAAAAACAAAAGTAAAAAAGATTTTGAATTTGTTTAGTAGATGATGTTAATATTAAGTTAACTTAATAAGAGAAATTAATTTAACATTAAAACAATCACGTTTTAATAGGGAGAAGTATAAAACCTTAAAATAAATAAATGGAATTGTGTGTTTTTGATAGCAAATATTTTCCAAACATATTTCCAAAAGCAATGTTGGCTTACACTTTTTCTGCAAGTCTAAATTAGTCAGGATTATAAAACATATGAGTTTCTCAGAAGAATCAGTGTTATGTGGAAGGAAAAGCATAGACCATTATTAGACCAATGCAGACTTCACTCTTGCTGTCCCTGCCCCCCATTGTGACCTCAGTTTTTTGAGCAGGAACAAATTTCCCAAACTGCTGAGAACCCTCATTTCTTCACCTGCCCCCTGAAAGGTTGATAGGAATATTACAAGGAGTAGCAGTGCGTGGAAACATCAGGCACGATGCCCCACCCAGAGCAGGTTCCTGAGAAAGGTTAGTTTTTTTTCCTCTCTGCTGTGACCAAACAGCTGTGGGACATTTGGGGGTAATGGAATACAGATATGTTACATAGACACCATTCAAAGGAAATTATAACATTTTAAATTACAATAGTTATTCTGCCATTTCCTAAAAATCAGTGTTTATCTCAGTCTCTACTGTGTAATTGTGACTTTCACAATGTCATTTCACTCTCTAATATTTCTATTCTACAACATGAAAAAAAATTGGACAAGAACCTTGTACAATTCTAAGATTTTTATGATTCTAATACTTCTCTGGCTAAAAACCACACACAGAAGTGTTATCTATTCGATCAGACATTAGCTCATAATTAAAGCACATAAAATTGAATGTTAATTACACCATGTTCTTTAAAGACCTGTTTTGTGCAGATTATTCAGGAGACAAATAGGAAGAATGAGGTTCAGCATTTTAAATACACAGCAATACCCAACTCATTTAACATATTTCCAAATCAGAAATTGTTTTTACACAATAAAGCCCTCCTGCATATGACTTCCAGAGGTTTAGTTATCCTGAATTAATCACTCACATAGTTTCAAAAGCAGTGTGGTTCTAAAATGTTTTGAAAAAGAAAAAAAACAAGGAACTCGGGAAGCTTATTTTTAAATTGTTTTGTAATGTATTTTTAATTTTAATTAAAAATCAAACATATAATTTAACTACATAAAGGGATGCTGATATCAAATAATTAATGTATAAGTAGATCTTGCTGCTAACTAAAATATGCATCTTTTTCTTTCATAAGAAAAACTCTTAAAACACAATTCGCAATGCCTTTCTAAAGTGTTTGAACCACTTTAAGTATGTAAACTTTATGTTTTAGTTACTCATGATTTCAGTGTGATAGAAATATTCTCAACATGGTATTTCAAGATAGGACATTACTTAAAATTCAGTACTGCTAGAAGTAGGACACAGTGGTTCTCAACCTTCCTAATGCTGTGACCCTTTAATACCGTTCCTCATGTTGTGGTGACCCCCAAAGATAAAATTATTTTCGTTGCTACTTCATAACTATAATTTTGCTACTGTTATGAATTGTAATGTAAATATCTGATATGCAGGATGTATTTTCATTGTTCGCGACCCACAGGTTGAGAACTGCTGGGAGGTACAAAGTCCAGTACAATAGATATTAACAACATGTGGCTATTTAAAATAATTAAAATTAAAAATTAATTTAACCAGTTACACTGACCATATTCATGTGCTCAGAGAGCCACATGTAGTTAGCAGCTATTCTATTGAACAGTACACATATAGAACACTGTGTCGACCTAGAGTCATTCTTTTCTTTTGCATGAACTCTAAAATAGAACATATTCTGAATGTTTCCATATTGGAATTATAATTTAATAAATTTGTTCAAACTTCTTTTATAGTCAATTCATAACATTCCAATAATCTAATTTAATTAAAGGCAACAGAGTGTTAAGTAATCAGAATGCTGAAATTAAGAAAGACTTGCAGATAAAATTTAAAATATAACTGTTTTTTCATCTCGTTGACAATGGGACAATGCCATGCAGAACACTGAATGACAAGAAAACTAAAATAAAAGGTGATGATGTTCTTGTGCCTGGAATCTGTGATTTATACTACAATTGCCCAATAGAAATACAATACAAGCCATGAGTATGAGCCACACATTTAACTTAAAAATTTCAAGTATCCTTATTAAAGAAAGCAATAAAAGCAAGTAAAATTAATTTTAGTAGTATACTGTATTTATTCCAAGACATCAAAGATATTATTTTAACATGTGATTCATATAAAATTATTAATGGAATATTTTCCTTTTTTTCATACCAAGTCTTTAAAACCTTTCACTTAAGTACATCTCATTTGGACTGGTCACATTTTAAGAACTCAACAGACACATGGTTCATGACTACCATGTTAAACAACACACACATATACAGTTTCAATCAGGAGCCATTCATTTGTTCATTTATTCAACAATATTTATTGAGCACAGGTTAGATGCTCAGTACTGTACCAGATGATAGGGTGCAGTGATGCATGACATTGTGTGCACTCACAGAGAACTTAGAGTCTAGTTGGGACATCACACAAACACACAGGAAAATGCAGTAGTGTGCAAAATATTTTTACATCAGAAATCCCATTCAGAACCGTTGGAAAAACAGAAGAGGAAAAATTAACCCAGGATTTAGTATTGATAAAGGCTTCCAAAGAAATGTCTAATTTAATACCTTAATAATCTATATGAATTGATCAGAAAATGCAAGGTGAGAACACAGGAAAGGGAGAATGGAATGTTCCAAGAGGAAAAAGCCTATGGAAAAGAGGTGTGTGTGACAATGAACTGCGTGTGTGTGTGTGTGTGTGTGTGTGTGTGTGTGTGTGTAAGACAAAGAGTAAAAGTAAGATATTTCCTATCTTTAGTGGGATTGCTGTATCTATTTTGCCTAAATTAATATCTATCCACATATTGGTTGCTAAGGAGTGGAAATAAAAGGCTTGTAGTATGAAATGAAAGAAGCTGGGAGTGGATAAAACCGGTTAATAAAGAAAATATTAGAAAATTACAAAGTCCTTAAGGAATTGCCCTTGATGCTACTACCAAAAGTCAATGTGCTTCTGTCGTGTAAGACTCCCTCCACGTTCTGCGTGGAGTAGGGTTCAGTATCTGAAAGAGGAGCTGCACAACAAATGAGAGAAAAAGACTCGAGATAATTTTGCAATATTGGGGGACCAGGCGGCAAGTCTCGAAGGACTTCCTCTATGCTCAGGCCTCACCAAGCTTTTATTGATCTGTGATGCACCCATAGCATAGCATAGGTGACCCCCTAGTAACAAGCAGACTAGCCCATCAGCAAGGATTTGCATAATAATAAATGGGGGAGTAGTTTCAGCTACCACTGTCTGGACAAACAGAGGTGGTGCCTAGCTCCGAGCTTTGCTAGGGCTTCAAAGGCACCCAGCCTTCGGGGGGTTTCGGGGAGTTCTCTGTCTATGCTTATCAGATAGTGAAGGCAATAAACAGTTTCCCACAGCTTCCATCAATAATAAAATCATTATAAAATTAGCAATGCTCTTGGTATATAGAATGATGTTCTTTACCCTGGAAATAACCTTCAGTCAAATAATGAATGCCTGAGGTAAAGGAATTTTATTTTTATAGAATAGGTTTTATTGTCACACTAGAGATCCGGAGCACAAATTCGTGCACCAGTGGGGTCCCTGGGCCTAGCCTGCAGGATAGGGCCAAAACTGGCTCTCTGATATCCCCTGAGGGGTCCCGGATTGCGAGAGGGTGCAGGCCAGGCCAAGGGACCCCACTGGTGCATGATCGGGACTGGAGAGGGATGAGGGAGGTTGCCCAGCCAGGGAGGGATTGCTGGAGTGCTCCAGGGCATGCCCGGCCCAGATGTCCAGCATGTTTCGCTCAGTCCCAATCAGCCAGACCCCAGCAGCAAGCTAACCTACCAGTCAGAGCATCTGCCCTCTGGTGGTCAGTGCACATCATAGAGACTGGTCGACCAGTCAACTGCCTGCCCCTTGGTGGTCAGTGTAGGTCATGGCAAGTGGTTGAGCAGCCTTAGCATATCATTAGCATATTACCCATTGATTGGTTGAATGGATGACCAGATGACTGGGCACTTAGCATATTAGGCTTTTATTATATAGGATTAAGTCCATCAATAGCTACATAAGTAAAAGTAAACACCAGCTTTCCTGGGATAAATATTCTGTAGCCCTAACCACAAAAATAAGTAAATAGATAAGTACATACCATTTTTTTATTCTTTCATGTTTAAAGCTAAATGTCTAACAGGAAACTTATCAGATTCTAATAATCACCAGTCAGTAGCCTAGTTTTGTGCAGCCTTTTACTGATACTGCAGAGAGATTACTGGATCAAAGCACAGATCAACTTAATAATTAAGAGGTAAAGGCTAAAATTTAATATTGTCAGATATCCATTTTAATGAATGATAAAGTTAAATTTTTATAGTTTAATAAAATCTGCCACAGAGCAATAGTAATTGGGTAAAGAAAGTAGAAATTGAATCAAATAGAATTGAGCCTTAAAAATGAGAAAATCATTGTGAATAGCTTGAGAAATATCCAAAGATCAAGTTCCAAAGGTTGTTCATCTATACCAGTGGTTGGCAAACTGCAGCTCAGCAAACCATGGCTCGTGAGCCACATGCGGCTCTTTGGCCCCTTGAGTGTGGCTCTTCCACAAAATATTGACTTCTGCGCATGGGCCACGAAGTTTCAATCACACTGTACATGTGTGCCCACATGTGGTATTTTGTGGAAGAGCCACACTCAAGGGGTCAAAGAGCCGCATGTGGCTCTCGAGCCACGGTTAGCAGACCACGGATCTATACTAATAAATGGGTAACATGCTAATTAGACTGGATGTCTTCCAGACAACCTTCTGGATGTCCTTCCTCACAAAGCTGGGCCCAGGCACCAGTGTCTGCCGCTGTGGCCCAGGAGAGAGAAGCCACCCACCCGCAGTCCCGGGCGCACCCACAGTCCTGGGCGCCTGCCCCCGGTCCCCTGCTGCTGTGGCTGATCTGGGGCCCAGGTGCCTGCGGCCAGCCATAAGCAGAGAAGCCCAGGTCCCGGGTGCCTGTGGCCAAAGGAGAGAATCCTGGATCCCAGGTGCAGGGCCGAGGCAGAGGCAGTTAGGGGTGATCAGGCCAGCAGGGGAGCAGTTAGGGGCGATCAGGCAGGCAGGGAGAAGTGGTTAGGGGTGATCAGGCAGGCAGAGGTGGTTAGGGGCAATCAGGCAAGTAGGTAGGTGAGGGGTTAGGAACCAGCAGTCCCGGATTGTGAGAGGCATGTCCAACTCCTCCAAGACAGTCAGACATCCCCAAGACAGTAGTTTTCAACCTGTGGGTCTTGACCCCTTTGGCGGTCGAAGGACCCTTTCACAGGGGTCGCCTAAGACCATCCTGCATATCAGATATTTACATTACGATTCATAACAGTAGCAACATTACAGTTATGAAGTAGCAACGAAAATAATTTTATGGTTGGGTCACAACATGAGCAACTATATTTAAAGGGCCAGAAGGTTGAGAACCACTGCGCCAGGGGTCCCAGATTGGAGAGGGTACAGACCAGGCTGAGGGGACCCCCCTGCCCGTGCATGAATTTCATGCACCTGCCCTCTAGTTTATAATAAAGGGTGGAGTTTAATATTGCAGTCATAATATTCAGAATCTTATAGATACCTTGAGAAGTTCCAGTTTTCCATTCTAATGAAGTGGAAAAATCACAATTATATTTCCATCTAACTTACTGTACTGGATGTTGTTCATGGTAGCAATTATACTTGTATACATCATTGTTCCTGAAACAGAATTTTAATGTATTTGTTCCCTAACAAATATCCTCAGTGTCTCTTAGGCACTACTAAGCTTCATCTCATCAAGTCAGTAGACATGGGATCAGAAGATTTTGACAAGCCAATAAAAATAACATAATACTCAGAGAAAAATACAAGTTTGTCCTGGAATTATTTTAAAAGATTTTCCCTGAAGTAAAAGTTAGAAAGCACCTGGAACCTGTCATTCTGTGATGATAATTCTGAACAAGGAGACACATGTACGTGTCAGAAATAATTCTGTTTCTGTGTTCACGATCTGGCTGTCATAGATATTTTGTGGCGAGAAAGAGGAGACATGCAGTTGGTGAATTAGGATGGAAATCCACTGATTTATTTTGTAGAGAATGTGAATTCTACTAATCCTCCTTTTATAGATTTACTGATTGAGCTGCTACACTTATAAGCCCTTCCACATTCTAAGCCAGTATTCCATCTCTATTCAATGCCCGGGAGATAAAGATGATAACATGGGGAATATGTAGGCTATGGGCTTACTAAAAACAAGATACACTCTTATATAATAATACATTTAAAATTAATAATGTTATTGAAATTAACACATGTATAGAAAGTATAAATGTATATTTAATTATGTATATATACACACACATTTTATATATAGCTAAATATATATATAATATATACACTATATATAACATATACACTATATAGAGATATGGATATATCATGGATATATATTTCCACACTGACTGGCCAGATTATTATGACCACCTGACATTTGTAGACAAATTAACTATATTTTCACACTGAAGTTGCTAGAGGGCCAGACCCTTATAAATAGGGAAGCAGGTTGTTTATCACAACAATAGAAGTGATTTTTTTCTGAAGATATGGGTAAACATGTGATTTAACAGCCTTTGAAGGTGGGATATACATATACACTGACCAGCCAGATTATTAAGACCACCCCATCAGTACTTTGTTGGGCCACATTTTGCCTTCAGTACTGCGGCGATTCTTCTTGGCATTGACTCCACGAGATGCTGAAAGGTGATGTGAGGAATCTGACACCATGCCTGATGAATAGCACTGTCCAGTTCTGTGAGATTTGATGGTTGTGGAAGCAGCTGCCTGATGGCTCTTTTAACTTCGTCCCACAAATGCTCAATTGGATTGATATCTGGTGATTGTGGGGGCCACCTAAGCAAGGTAAGGTCTCCCTCATGTTCCTGAAACCACTCCTGCACAATACGAGCACCGTGGCATGGCGCATTGCCTTGTTGGAAGAAGCCATCTCCATTGGGATACGCCATCAACATGATAGGATAAACTTGATCAGCAATGATACTTAGGTATGTTGTGCTATTCAGACGTTGTTCCACACAAATTAAAGAGCCAAAATCATGCCAGGAAAACATGCCCCAAACCAAAACACTGACCTCACCAGCTTGAAGGGTTTTACTCATGCATGTGGGGTGCATGCTTTCATGCTTTCCACCAAATTCTCACTCTGCCATCTGCGTGATGCAACTGGAAATGTGATTCATTGGACCACATGACTTTTTTCCAATGCTCAACTGTCCAATCCTTGTGTTCCTGTGCAAATTGGAGACATTTTATCTTGTTAATTGAAGACAGCCAAGGTGTTCGAACAGGCCTTCGGCTTACATATCCCATAGGATGCAGTGCACGGCTAATTTTCCTACTAACATCAGGTGGTCATAATAATCTGGCCACTCATTGTATATATATCATATATACACTATATATATCATATATACACTATATATATATATATATATATATATATATATATATATATATATATATACTAGGGGCCCGGTGCATGAAATTTGTGCACTGGGTGTGTGTTGGGGGGAGTGTCCCTCAGCCCAGCCTGCCCCCTCTCACATACTGGGAGCCCTCAGGCGTTGACCCCCATCACCCTCCAATCACAGGATCGGCCCCTTGCCTCTGGCCTAGGCGTCCGGCCCGGGCAGCGGGGGACCCGCAGCTGCAGCGGCCCCACGATCGTGGGCTTCACTTTAGGCCCAGGCAAGGGGCCCCTAGCTCCTGGGACTGCCAGCTTCGACCATGCCCAGCTCCCATCACTGGCTCCACCCCTACTTCCTGCTATCACTGGCCAGGGCGGAAAAGGCACCTGATTCTCAGATCATGGCTCCCCCCTGGGTTTCCGATCACTGTCAATGGCAGGGGGCTTCTTCCTGCTTTCCCTTTCGCCTCCCTGCATTGTGCCTACATATGAAAATTAACCGCCATCTTGTTGGCAGTTAACTGCCAATCTTAGTTCGCAGTTAATTTGCATATAGCCCTGATTAGCCAATGAAAAGGGTAGCTCGTACGCCAATTACCATTTTTCTCTTTTATTAGTGTTGATATATATATATATATAGTGTGTGTGTGTGTGCATATGTATAATGCATGTCTTTATATATATGTATATGTGTGTGTGTATGTGTGTGTATAGGATGACCATTGCAAACTTTCCTTACTTTGGAAAATTTCCTGCAATTCTCTACTCAATTAGATTGATTAAGTTTAAGGAATATTTCAAAATAAGTTGTGGCTGAATAGATCAGTCATCCAAATATAGTTTTGGTATGTATCTCTCCATTACAATGTACTTTCATTCCTGCAGGAGTCAATTCCCTTCTCTCACCTCAAAATGTGTTACTATAGGACACTACTCAGGCTTTCACTTCTTGGATCATGTTCTAAAAATATATCTTCCAGTGATTCTATATTCCAACATTCTTTTGCATGTGTATATAGATGTTTTCTTTATTTTAAATTTTGCTCTTTGGGGGGGAGGGATAATTTTAAACCTGTAGAAAAGTTATGGACATAGAGATAGATCTCAGTTTGCCCGAATGTGGCCAGCTCACATAACCATGACACATCAATCAAGACTGAGAGAATCTTATCAGCAAACTCCTATGAGTTTAACTCTAGATTCGGTGGGATTCCACCGGTTTTCTACTCATATCCTTCTTCTGATCGAGGCTACCCTCTAGGTGACCACATTGCAATGTGTCTGCCTATCTCCTCTGGTCTGTGAAGGATTCTGTCTTTCCTTGTTTTTCATGACCTTGACAGTTTTGAGGAGTCAAATCTTTTAAATTAAATTTTTTTTTATTTAAAAATTTTAATGTTGACATAGTTGCAGGTGTCCCCCATTCTCTGCCCTTTGCCCACTTCCACCCACCTCATCTTCCTCTCCCTGGGCCTTCACCAAACTGTTGTCTATGTCCGTGGGATATGCATGTATTTTCTTTAGCTAATCCACTTCACCCTCTTTATCCAGTCACCACCATCCTCCCCCTTGGGCACCAGGCAGTCTGTTCCATGTATCCACGTTTCTGGTTCCATTTTGTTCATCAGTTTATTTTGTTCATTAGATTGCACATATTAGTGACATCACACATATGGTATTTGTTTTTCTCCAACTGACTTATTTCATTTAGCATAATACTCTCCAAGACCATCCATGCTGTTGCAAAGAGTAAAAGTCCCTTCTTTTTTATAGCCGCATTGTATTCCATTGGGTAAATGTTCCATAGGTTTTTTACCTACTCATCTGCTTGGGCACTTGGGCTGTTTCCAGATCTTGATTATTGTAAATAATGTTTCTATAAACATAGAGATGCATATATTCTTTCTGATTGATGTTGCAGGATTCTTAGGATATATTCCCAGAAGTGGATCCCTGGGCAAAGGTAGTTCTATTTTTAATTTTTTGAGGAAACTCCATACTGTTTCCCAACATTCTTTATTCAAACTTTCATATTGAAAAGAATCTCTAGTTTTTCTCTGGCATTGTGCTTTCCACACAATGACTAGTGAAAAATGAAAGGTATATTTTGGTCAAATTGATTTTCATATTTCAGAATTATTTTAAATAGGTGCCTCATGCAGGTGAAGAATACGTATTTTTAAACTTCCTAAAACATAGTGTGTTTGATATTTCCACACATTTTAGGCAGAAGGCTTTCTTTCTGGAATAAGTAGATAAGAAATTCAACAAATATAAACACAAAAAAGTTTAAAGGCCTTAAATATATTGACAAATTATATAATGCCTTACTAAGTTAATTTTGTCCTAATAATTACAGTGGCTTTTGTTTTAGACTCAATAAACTGATACTTACCCTAGACATAACATGTCCCTTTCCAATCTGGATTCAGACCCTTCTTTCAATCTCTTCCAAATGGTCTGTTTTAAGTGACCACTATTATTTATTTTTAGAAATAGTTTTATTTCTCAAAGATCCTTACAACTTTTACCTAAAATAGCAGGCACTTTTATTTTCTTTGAGTTTTTCTCCAAATTGTTTCTCTTTTCTTCAATGTCTTCTTAAAAATCTTACCAAGTCAGTGTACATGTAAACAGATATTCTTCACCTCTTACTCTAGCAAAGATGTCTGAATGGCATGTCCAACACCTAGTCCAGTGAGGCACAGGGGATTTCCTTACACTCTGATGGTGGGTGTGTACACTGGAGCAATCCTTCAGGAGGCGTTGGGCAGTTTGTGCTGAAAGCCTTAAAGACACTTTTATGTTTTGCTACCATAATTGCCTTTCTGGGGACCTGTCCTAGGTCAGTGATACCAAGATTTTCTAGGCAAGCATGTTTGTCATACCAAAAATAACAAATAAAGCCGCATATCCACCCATAAAGCAAAGCCAGTGAAGCTATGACAATCCACATACTGGGATGCTATTGAACCACTAAGAGAATATTTATGAAAAGTTTTTAATTATCTGGAAAAATTCTGGTGATACAATTAAAAAGGATACATACTATGACTCTACAGTTGTGACTGCACAACGATGAGGCTATGTATGTGTGAGAGTGTTTGTAGGTTATTTTCTTTTTCAACTTTTACTTTTTTTCAAATAATTTACAATAAACCAATATTACTTATAGAGTTAGAAAACAATTGATAGTATGTTTCAAAAAGTTTTGATGGGAGACTTCATAGTACTTTTATTCACTCTCAGATTTATCTTCCTACCCCTGAATCAGAGTCATGTACTCACTGTGCCTAAGGTAGCTCTGAGTTCTAACTTATCTTATACTAGAGGCCCAGTACACAAATTGGTGCACAGGTGGGGTCCAGCCAGCCTGCCCTGATAGGGCCAATAGGGCTGGGCCAGCTGGGTGGAGGGGATGCGGGAGGTTGGCAGGGCCGGCCCTGCCCCCTGGTCAAACTCTGGTGGAACTCCCAGTTGGAGTAACAATTTGCCTATTACCCTTTTATTATATAGGATGACTTGGTTTTCATTGCTTTCCTTTCCTGGGAAATAAAACATTTCTTATATACCTAACTATATTCTTCCTATTATCTAGACTGCAGTCACAAGTACTATTCTCTGCAAAAATTTCTAATCTCAAAAAGTATAACTGCCTTTTATGACACATTTTTAGAGAGGCACTTTATTGTAGTATCAAACATTGTTTAAATACAATAAGGAGAGTATAAAAGTTCCTTCCTGCTGTGCATGAGTTTGCTAGCACAAAGAATCATTTCCTAGGCTGGTCCAAAAATTCAAAGATTGTGTGTTCTCTGGTCTGTACCCCTACAGAGTTCACCCAACTTTAAGCCCCTAGATGGCATTCAATAAATATGTAATTGAATGGATTCTGAAAGCTCTTCAAGAACAGCCTTTAAAGTAACATTATGTGGTAAACATTCATGGATATGGCCTTGACATCTTCATATCCTCATTTTAGTTGCATTGAATATATAGTAAGAACAGTGTGAAGAGTTCTTCCTAAATGCTTCAAAAGTAATTTTGCACATTGATTACATACTATTTGCCTACATAAGAACTGTAATTGCATTTCCACTTGATGGTTAATTGTAGTTTTATTCCCCAAAATATAGCCAGCCTGTTCTGCATTTTATAATAATATCTAATAATATGGTCCTGTATTTTTACTCTTGAGAAAATATATTTGCCATTTAAAATGTCAGTCATGAAGATACAAATGAGAAGTAATAATTTTGGCATCGTTAGCCTGCTATTCTTAATTTTTGAGTGACACAGTTGAATTAGCTGATACACTTAAGAATCATAGTAAATTGTCAAAATTCTCCTAAATGAATTCAATGTCATGTGAAATCCAATAATGTTATGAAATTGTTTATTTCCTTAAAAGATAATGAGTCATTATAAATGCATGATGTTTATAAAATAATTGGCTTAGAGTTACTTTACTTTTTTATGATTATTACAATGCATATTTTCTTGCTCATTGTAATTTTAAACTCTGTGCTAACTAAATCATTTTTAGCACTTTCATTTAAAACAAATTCTAATGCAACTTAGGAAGTCTTCAACTTTTTTTTCAATTTTTAATACCAGTGTTCTGCCTTGAGTGATAATTCTTGCTGGGTGTCAAATCCCACATTTAGTTTCTAAGCCTCATGGCAGTATCAGTGAGCAACGGCACTGTGGATTATTTTACATCTCTGGTTTGTATATGCTGTGCTTTGCAAAATCTCAATAAGAAAACATACAGCCCTACCTGGTTTGGCTCAGTGGATGGAGCGTCTGCCTGCACACTGAAGGGTCCTGGGTTTGATTCCTCTCAAGGGCACATGCCCGGATTGGGGGCACAATCCTCAGTAGGGAGCATGCAGGAGGCAGCCAAACAATGTTTCTCTCATCATTGATGTGTTTTCCCTCTCCCTCCCTCTCCTTTTCTCTTTGAAATCAACAACAACAACAACAAATATATATATATATATATATATATATATATATATATATATATATATATATATATATATCTCACATACATACTTATGCTTCTAGAATTGCCTTTACTGTGATGTGAGCCTTAGGGTGAGAAGATAATAAGGTAGGTAGAATTCTAGCTTTTATACTTTCATTTTATTGAAAGGAATCCTGATTGATACAATTTATGAAAAGAACAGAATTTGAGCCCAGTTGTTTCATTAAAAAACATGAAACAACCTTTTAAATTAAACAAACAAAAAAAATTGTGACCCCCTGCCATAGAGCAACATATTCTTGTTAAAGAGGTGGTGATAGACTGCAATAATCCATTTGGACATACTTAACCTATTTTATTAGTAGGTTACTTAGAGACACATTAAGGAATCATTGTTATTTCCCCTTCTAAGAATTATCTCAGGAAACAATTATCTGTCCTAACAATCTCATATGCAGCATCCTGCTCTTTGAACGCTAGTTTAATATAAGTATTTAAAATTTACTTGCTTTCTCTCATTGTTTCTTAGGCCCTATTGCATTTTGATGTTCCAACTTCAATAAAAACCAAACAGCTTTTCTAAATAAACCCAGCCTTAAATATAAGACTTACCTGTGATATATGGATCTTTACTAATCTAGCAATATGAAATAGTTACACTTGAGATACTTTCAAAAGAATGCATTTCTGAATTTGTTGTCACTTGGTTTTCATTTAAAATTTAATAGACAGAAGCATCATTTATGACAGAGTTCCTGGAGGACGTGCGGTTCACCTGTTCCTCAAGAAATGCTGAACTGTAGAATGCTGAAATGTGCTCTTGGCCTTTCTATCACCGAACACTGAAACACAGTTTCCTAGCATGTCATCTGCCTCTGCAGAGACTTATTTTAAAATAAGAAACAGCCCTATGACACTTGATTGTCTTTCTTTTGAAGGTGTTGAGAAAGTTTTTCATTTTATTACACAAGGGTCTTCTTTATGAAAATCTTATAAAGAGGTACCTGTCTTGTCTTAGGAACAGTTCTGAGCACTTGCTCAGCATTTATTTCATGGAACCTGAATTTTATAATGGCTGTTTTCCATTTTTTGCATTGACCACTAGAAAATTTAAAACCAATTAAAGGACTCAAGCATTCTATTTGTATTAGCATCATTCAGATTCACTCTAATACCCTTGCCCCTTTATTCCCTTTACTGTATATTTTTACCTTTTTAAAAGTTTTTTAAATTTGTATGTTTGGGAATCTTATTAATATCCTTTCAAACCTTTTTGAGACAAGATGGTATATAAACAGAGAAAAATATTTTAGGATTATTTTACCTTGGCAATAAAGGGATGAGAGGTTTTTGTTTTTTGTTTTGTTTTTTTTCTATTGAGAAATTTGCCTCTTTCAACTTTAATAATCCTGATGAGATCTTGATCTTTCCCCGATGTTTATAGTATTCCTGATCATTCCTTTAGAGTATGGAGCACTGCAAGGTACACTACTGCTATAAAGAATTCTGAGATAACTTTATCATCTTAACTTGCTAAGGCATCTCCCAGTATATATCTGATAGATACAACCCATTCATTTTATGAACTAACCAAGACTATTATGCATTCATTTCCACCTTTTTGACCCATTGATTCACAGCTTCTCTCGGTGTGCAGAAACACGCTGCTCTAATTTTATAGGTTTCAATTGTTTTTTCAAAATATAATTTACCCACACAGATCATGTGGATAAAAAAAGAGAAACCTCTTGATTATTTTAAATTTAGCTTTATTTTTTTCTAAAAGAGATTAGCTTTTTAAATTCAGTTCTTTATCCAATTCCAACTCATCATACATATTGCCATTTCCCCAGAGTTTTAACTAGCACATTTTCTAACGTGCAACAGTTACATTGCAGGGAAATAACTGGATTTTGGGGTGGGGGCTTAAGTTCTTTCTAGCTATAGCACAATATGATCCAATCTCACGCACTGATAAAACTGGTCTTTTGTTTACCTGTTGTTCCTTTTAAAAGCTGTTAGCAAATTATTTTTGCCCTACAAGCCTAGCCATTACATCGTGCTTTCTCCAGGATTATGTTTGGAGAAATAATATTTAAGTCCACAGACAAGTCTGAAAAATAATTCAAGTTTAATAAGAGATCATTTTAGCAACAAAGGTAACTTTTCATGTTCAGAACAAAATTTTGATTATTTCCTGCTTATTAATGCTATTTAAAAATCCAAGTAGGTCTTCACTGAATAGGTGCTATATACATGTAATATATTAGAATACTTTCATAGTTACAGGCCTTCTCACCAATACTTATTCTAGTTTCTGTATGAAATGATTTGACTGCAAATACCTAAATATAAGTAATTTAAGTACATTGACTTAATTATAATGGTGGTACTTTGGTACCAGATTAATTAAAGAGTAGTGAAAATGTTATTTTTATGTATGTATAAGAAGAATAACATATCAAAACTATCATCAGAGAACACAAGTTAGAGGGAGAAAAAGTTCAAAAGTAAAAAATATAATGTATTTTATTATTACAAACATTTAACATTTAACATAAACATTTAAGCAGTATTTTTATGTTAATGATTTCAGGAGCTGAAAAAATTCCAGAGAATCAGGTTATTTTCATTCCAAGACAAATATTACTTTACATCAATTTAATTTTAATGGAAAGGACATGGAAATAAGAGACTGTGTTTATATGAATAATGAATAAATGAATTGCCATATTACAGAAAGTAAAATTAGAATGTAAACTTGTTGACTCATACTTTAGTCTCTAATTGAATCAAACATTGAACTTAACCTTTCTCCAAAATTCCCTTTTCTTTCATTTTTTTTCTCATTTGCATATCTTAAGGAGAATCATCTCTACTTTTTATTCCCTGCCTCATTAAACCCACTTCCTGTCATGTTTTCCATGTCCTTGTATATTCCTCTCTGGTTTGAATATGGTCTTCACACACAATTTCAATTCTCTCTCATTATCCTATATAATAAAAGGCTAAAATGCAAATTGTCCCCTCCACCAGGAGTTTGACCAGCGGGCGGGGCCGGCCCACCAACCGCCTGCGGCCCTCCCCCCTGGCTGGCCAGGCCCGATCTGGCTGGATCAGGGGTGGACTGGCTGGACGCACCTGTGCACGAATTCGTGCACTGGGCCTCTAGTTATTTAATAAGAGCTCATTAATTGCTTAAGATTTACTGAGTAGTATTATATTCTGGGCACTATGGTAGGCACTGTATATACAAAAATGAATGATACATTAACATTTCTTTCAAATAGTTCATAGCCAATAGAAGTTATAGTCATTCAAAGAAATAATTGCTATATAAAATATGTAAATCATGGACAGAGTGAACAGACCTAATTAATGTCACTTCATATTCAGAGCATATTGTAGTGCAGAGTTGGGAACAACCATTGGAAAAGGAGACGAGACCTTTCACATACATACACACACACAATACATTTATTGAAGTGGATTTTTACCTGGTAGAGACAGATACAGGCAACTCTGTAGAAAGATAGCCTAAGCTAAGGATCAAAAACATGAAATGTCATGATATGCTCAATGAACTGCAAAAAGTTAGGTAGAGGGCTACTGTGTAAATCTTGTTGGCTGTTGGGAGGTGGAGTAGAGCAGTCTTGGCAGGGAGATGCTTTTTATGTTAATCCTGTAGAAGATAGAAAATCATTATAGAATTGTAATTGGTGGAAGGGAATTTGTTATTATATTTTTATTATTATTATATTTTTATTTAACATCACTTTGGTGACAGCGCATTTGATGTTCAAAAGGGGATTAGGCTGAATAGAGAATGGAAAAACTGCTAGAAATCTATTGCTAAACCTGAGAGAAAGCTTTTGACATCTGACATAAAACTCTGGGAATGGAAGAGAGTGAATGGTTGAGACAAATGTCTAGAACAGCGGTTCTCAACCTGTGGGTTGCGACCCCTTTGGCGGTCGAACGACCCTTTCACAGGAGTCGCCTAAGACCATCCTGCATATCAGATATTTACATTATGATTCATAGCAGTAGCAACATTACAGTTATGAAGTAGCAACCAGAAGGTTGAGAACCACTGGTCTAGAATGAGGACTAAATAGGTCTTGGGTATTGTTTGCTTATGGAAGTTAATATATAAATATAATTTAGAAATAAATTTCTGGTTTCCAGCTTATGGTGGTGGTGATGCTAATTAATTAAGATGGAGACTTTCATTGAAAATATTGCTTCTCAAATTTATTATTTTCTCTGCAATAAATTTATATCCCTGACCTGTTGACTCACTTATGGCCACGAGACTTCCTTTGTATAATAAAGCATGACAGGGAGTGCCACATTCCTCTGCAAGGAGAAAGCTCCAGGAGCAGGCACTTGGTTCCCAATGCTTTTTATTTTACCTTCTACCATGAGACTAGCAATGTTCCAAATAGACTCTACTCCATCTGCCTGAATCCCAGGATCAAGCGGACATGCAATAAAGCCCTCACTGGCCAAAATATGTAACTTTCTTCCTTTAAGCCATGGAGCTATCTGGATCATTTCTTACTGTGCCATAATCTAACCTATCATGATACAGAGGAATATAATATCAAAAAAGAAGCTTTGAAGAAAAGATGACTGATTCAGTTTTGGAAAAGTTGCGACTGAGCCTTGAAAAGGGCCTTAGATTTCTGGCATTAGAGAACTGAGCATATTTCCATTTGTCTGCTTTCTCTGCTTAATTATTTTATTTGGTAATTTACTTGTGTTAGAGTGACATTGCGTAGTGGTTAATGGTGTGTCCTCTAAAACCATATCGGCTGTGTTTCAATCCCAGATCTTTATCTCAGCATTTTTATACTTCAGTTTCCTCATCTGTAAAATAAGGATGATCAGACAATGTGCTTCATAAGGTTGTGTGTGAGAATTAAAATAACATGTATATCTGCTCTTAGAAGAGTGCCTGGCTTATAGTAAGTGCCATGTAATGTTACTGTTAATATTTTTGTATGCATAGTTAAATCCTTTCAGAAAGCAGGCGAATATGATGGGAGGTATGCTTTCAAGATATTTCACTTTCCCTTGAGACCGTAAGAAAAAATAATGATGGAAAAGATTCCCAGGCTTATCTTTAAAAAATTGTTCTATTGAAATATTTTTTTAGCATTTACTTTAAAGTGAGATTACTTTATCTAAGTGTAAAAAATGTGTCTTAAAATTGGATTTGCTCATTGGCCTTAGTAATGTACATACCTGGTTTTTATGAGGTGTGGAAGAATTACTTCAAGACTAAATAATTCTTTGAAAATTTAATTTGATCAAAGAGATGTAAACATGTATATTGACTAATTACAGTAAGAAAGAACTTTTGATAAAGCATACTCTGAAAAAATATTGAAAATTATTCTATTATTCCTGGGCTGCTTCCTCCTATTGATGGACCCAGTATCCTAAATTCCTGGCATTGACTATTGGCTTCTCACATCTCTCTACAATGCTGCTTGTCCCTGGGAAGCCACCTGATCTAGTCTAGAGCAGGTTATCAAAGTCAGCTCTGCTAAATTTGAAACTTCCACCACAGAGAGAGCACCCAAAGCTCTAAGCCTGAGATCTTCTACTTCAACCAGGAAAATTCTGCCTTTTTATTTATATGTTCCAAGTGTGGTGGAGTGTAGATAGCATAGTAGTGCAGAGGACCAGAAACATGTTGGCTGGAGTAAAATTCCACTCAACTATTAACCAGCTGGGTGCCCTAAATTTTTTTTATGTGAAATGGAATGATAAAAGCATGTAACTCTTGGGTTGTGAGGATTAAGTAAGTCTATGTATAAAAAGTAATAGAACAGTCCCTGCCACAATGAAAGTACTCAAGAGTTAGCTGTTGATATTTAAAAAATAGATGTACTTCTAAAAATAATAATTTATTACAAAGTTTCTGAACCACAGGAGATAAGTTTCTTTCTACATTTCTGTTAGGATCACCAAAGGAGGAAGCTAAAGTGGTAAGGATTTATAAATTTACTAGAGGCCCAGTGCACAAATTTGTGCATGGGTGGGTTCCAACCAGCCCACCCTGATCAGGGCCGATCAGGCTGGGCCGGCTGTGGGGAAGTGCTGTGGGCAGTTGGTGGGCCGTCCCCACCTCCTGGTCAAACTCCTGGTCAAACTCCTGGTCGAATTCCTGGTCAAGGGGACAATTTGCATATTAGCCTTTTATTCTATATGATTGGGTCATCTGGAGGCCAGATGGTCTGAGCACCAAAATTGCACCAACACCAAGAGATGGGAAGTCAGACATTTTAAAGGACTCTAGGTGGGCTTTTTCTAGGCAGAGAATTTTCTGGCAGAGGTATATGTGGTCAGATCCTAGGACGGTCCAGAGTAGAAGGATAATGGTGTTAGCAAGTAGAATGTGGTCTTAGAAGGTAGAATGTGGTCTAAGCAAAAGGGAATGTCAATTGTGAAGTGGTCTAAAGGTCAGTTCCCAGGGCAGGAGTATCGATTCAATGTTTGATCAGACCCAACATTCCATCCTTTTTGTTTTATGGACTAGGGACAGAGGTCATATCTTCCATAGTTACTTCCTGCTGAGGGGAGAATGTCTAGATCATAGGGGGATGGACTTTGATTTTAGTTGGCTGGAACACTGTACAGATTCTTCATGGTTGGAGCTAGGGTTTGCAGCAGCATGGTTCTCCCCAGAGACTGGTTGATGGAGGCTCGAAAGCAGTCCTAAAGGAAAGATGAAAAATGGTGCAGAATACATGGGCCAAAACAAGAATGAGGAATAAAAATGTTAATCATCCTATGAAGGGAGGTAGCCAGGTATATCAATTTATATTCTTTAGCCAGTAGTCCCATGAATTTGCAAAATATAATAGAGCAGTTGTTAAGCCCCCTATGCCAGTTCCAATCCCTGCTGTGATGCCAAGGGTTATGAGGAGAGGGATTATCTGGACTGCTCTTTTGTGTCAGATATGATGAGTTACAGGGATAGGTAAAGACTGATTATCAAGAGCTACATCTACATTGGGTGAGAGATAGATGAGAGTACATGTTCTTGTCCAGTTGGTCAGGAGGCAGATGTATATGTTTTCCCCACAGAGAAAGAAAAATTCCCTGATCATGGAGACAAGTGGAAAGGTGTAGGGAAAAGAGATGGACTAAATGAGAGGTGACCTTCCTAACTGGGTGTCCTCAATCTAGAAGGACCCAAAGCCAAATGGCTGAGGAGTCTTCTGGCCTAGCACTAGGACTTTTGAAATGAATTTTGAGACAAGAGACTTTTGAGAAGTCAGTGAGAGAGAGTGGGCAGAAGTCTGGATGAGGGAAATTGTGGAATGTCACTCACCTAGAGAAAGTTGGCTGGTGTGGGATGGAGGGTCAGCAACAGAGAAGGAGAGGTTCCTGATCTGGGATCTGGCAATCCTCCTTGGCTGGTCTGGGAGGGTCCATAAGTGAGAGAGGTCTACTTGAGGTCTGCGATCGAGTCACCCAAGTAGTATTCGAAGGTAAGCCCAGGATGATCTTCTGCTGCCAAACTGCTCTCCAAGTGGCAAACTCAGGGTCACGGAAGCCAGGACAATGGCTCCTCTTCCCTGTGGAACCCTTCTATGTTTCAGCACCAAATGTTAGGGTCACCGAAGGAGGAACACACGAGGACAAAGTGGTAAGGGCTTATAAATCTATTAAGTCATCTAGAGACCAGATGGGCTGAGCCCCAAAATGGCGCCCAAGGACAGGAAGTCAGGGATTTCAAAGGACTCTAGGCAGGCTTTTTCTGGGCAGAGAATTCTCTGATTAATCCAGATCCTAGAAAGGCCCAGAGGGGAAGAATAATGGTCTTAGCAAGTGTAATGTGGTCTAAGCAAAAGGGAATGTCCATTGTGAAGTGGTCTGAAGGTCAGTTCCCAGGGGAGGGGGTATCAATTCAAGTATTTGATCAGACCATCAATTTCTCTGTCTTTCTTCCTTATTATCCAAATTTAGAACTCACAGAAAATACTGCGTACATATTTTAATTGATCTGCTCTAAACAGTAGCCCAGTTAAATATGTTAGTTAAAATGATCAGGAAGCAAGAAGGCTAGTGAATGTACATGAGTAGGCAGGTAATGCTGTCAGCACCACAACAATCAACTCAGAAAGGTGACCATCTCTACTACCTACCTGAATGCTATTGTCAACCATCAGGAAATTAGCTACATTTCCTTTTTCTTCATGATTAGAGAAGGTTTCAGTTCAGTGTTTATAAGAGGCTATAATGGATGAGGTATTCTGTCAAGCAGGTTAAAAACAAAATATTTAAGGCTCTTTGGTTCATCTATTCCCTCCTTCCACTTCCCTCTCTGAGCTTTGAGAAGGACTCCTACTTTGTTAGTGGCTGCAGACAGAGGGCACAGTGTGTTTTATCCAGATGTGTGGTTTAAGTATACAGGTTAAAATGAAAGCACAAGAAATGACTTAACAATCGCATGAAACAATAAAGAAAAAGCCCTTCGTGCAATTTAGATAATTTTTTATTGGATAGAGAAAGATAATTTTAATTGTTTTATAGTATAGTAGAGTATATAACTCCTTTAACTTTCTATTTTTACATGTCAAAGAAAGCTAAACATTATGTTTTTATTTCAATTTACTTCCTTGTATTGATCTGATTAGCTTGCTTTGTTACCTATAATTATGATAAATAGAAATACTATTAAGTGATTTTTAAAAGATGAGATTTCTAAATGTTATATGGCAGGAAGTGCTCAGGTAGTTTGTTTGTTTGTTTTTCTTTACTTTTCTTCAGACACTATTTGTTTCTGGTTATTATAACACTAAAATTTTTAAAAGTAATTTTAAGATTACAACTTCTTTTAATCAAGAAAAAAAAACACAAAAAAACAACCCTGAGGTATTATAGTTCTCTCACCAGAGAAAAGGAAACTGTAGAAGGATATTAAACTGCAGGCAATCAGGGGTAGCAATAACATACAATCTAGAATATCCTGAGACCTGAAAGGTCTCAGTAGTCAAGCTGGCTTCTTGTCTGCTAGCATGTGTTGTTATGGGAATTAGAAAATGTGCCCTTTTAAAGGGCAAAGTAAATGTTCAGAAAAAACAAATGGTTTCATCAAGTAGCTGAATCTATTCCCTCAAATGATGGATAAAAACAGGCAGAGGAAAATGACACTAAAAGCCAAAGGGGCCAGATTGAAACAAAAACTCTTCAGGCCCACATGCCAGGAGGTTAGAAAGAGGGTTCAATGCAACAGGGAATAGAGGCAACAATTCCAGTTGGTGTGTAGAGCTCTGAACCCCCAAAAGATGAGAAGGAACAAAAAAGCATGTTAAAGTAAGACCAGGAAGGTGCGCAAAGGGTGATCAGAGGCTGTGTTCTGATTGATCCTGACCGATAGGTTGGAGGATTATTAGCTGCAGTTGTAGCTTTTGTGATCTGTGGGGATGGGGACTTTTGCTGGAGTGGCCCTTTTAGCAGGCTAGCAGAAACACTTCCAAAACCCCAGGATCACCTTTCAAAGCTTCGGTAAAGTTAATGTTTCCTTGGATTTGCAAGGTTAAGGACATGCGCATTTTTGTTTTTATGTTTTTGAGCCAATATTCTTTCTATTATAGTTTTTCTTTTCCCATGACTCAGCTTTTTTTTTACATATTCAACTCAGTTTAGAAGAAAGCACTCAAAGTCGCAGTTGCTTAAAACAAAATTATATTTATTGCTTATGGTACACAGGTCAGATATGAGCAGGGTATACAGATGGTTCTGATTCATAGTCACTCAGGGATCCAATATGGCCAAAGGCCCACCACCTTGCTGCCATGTTCTCTGAAACCAGGCCTCTGCTTTCCCCATGGCAGGTAAAGAGAATATAGAATGACACACATGCACCTGACTTCCCAGTCCAGAGTGGATGCACGTCAGTTACTTTAGTTCATATTTCACTGGCCATTCTTAATTATATGGCTTTACTCAGCTTCCAAAGGCCTAAAAAATGAAGAGAACAAGTGAAATATTTGATGAAATTATTGCTTCTCACAGGGAAGACCAGATGTTGGGAAGAGACTATAAGAATATATTTTGTAATAGGATGGATTTGTCTGATGAAATACCTTAAAGAGGGCCCTCACTAGGCTGATGGATTTACTTGCTTTAAATGGCCTCAATTATCCCTTATAGGTTTTGGCCAGATGTCACTTCCCATTTAGATCATTTCCTCAGATGTCTTTTTGTGATTGTTGTATTTTTTTTTTTTTTTGCATATTAGTCAGTAATTCAAGTGCCTGCTCTAACACATTAGGGTGTGATGCTTCATCATATTGCAAAGTGACTGCAAAGATAGAAATGGTTTTGTTTTTCAAAAGTGGCATACTGTGACAGTTGGAACACTTGTCTTTAAAATGTCATATGCTTAGAAATACATTTTCTTGAATTTTCACCTGGTCATTAGCCTCAGAGGTAATAGCCAATGGTCAAGTGAATCTGGACAAAAGCATTTGCACCCTGGTTATAAATTTTGTTCTCTAGTGAAGAATAATGTAAAGGTGAAATTTTGTCTTAATGAAGAGTGATTTTTGCCCTATTCCTCAAATGAGTGATGGTGCCCTAAGATCTGTTATTTATAGGTAGGACACATTTCCCAAACTGTTCTCTTGCTGAAGATCAGAGGTGGGATTCATGAGGCCATTAATCCAGATAGGACATTCTCATGCAGCATATGGGGAGATGTTCTCCTAATAAGGTAAAGTTTGAGTTACTAGTTCAAGTGAAAGGAGGCACTTAGGAGCCCTGGATGGGTGGCTTAGTTGATTGGAATATCATCCAATACACCAAAAAGTTGCAGGTTCAATTCCTGTTCAGGGCACATATCTAGGTTGCAGGTTCAATCCCTGGTTGGGCACATACTGGGGCAATTAATCAATGTTTTGCTCTTACATAGTTTCTCTCTCTCTCTCTCTCTCTCTCTCTCTCTCTCTCTCTCTCTCTCTCAAATCAATAGAAACACATTCTCCAGTGAAGATTAAAAGAAAAAAAAAGGCACGTAGGAAAGATACTTGGGCAGCTTATAGGAACTCATAACAAGAATTTACTGACTTTAACTCATATATACCACTAATAACATGACCCATACACAACTTAGATTAAATGTTTTCAATTTAAATTTCTAATTGAAAAAAGTGTATCTCAACCCATAGATTAATTTTCCTTGTCTTCACCTGGTCCAATCAGTGGTGTTTGCAGGCTGTGAGGTGGGATGGGGAGCAATAGTCACACATATTCCAACTATCACCACGAGTAGGTTCATAGACAGGTCTTTAAAGGGGTGTACATATGGAGGCAAACTTTGTCACTGACACTATATAATGTCTGCCTTCAAGAAATTTTCATTTCTCTGAAATAGATATAAAACAAAGAATTTTAGTATGTTGTTGTACTATTGTGTATGTTCATCCTTGTTTTCCACAAGTGAAAAGTCATCTCTGCATAGTAGAGTTATAAAATAATATTCTTTGTGAATTGGCCCTAAGGATCCATTGATGAAGTTAAAGTATACATTTTCTATATACATCAAAGGCTAAGTGACCAGCCGACTGGCTGACTGGCCGACTGGTTGCTAGGTATGACACGCACTGACCACCAGGGGGCAGACGCTCAATGCAGGAGCTGCTGAGCGACAGCAACTTTTGCAGGGTGCCCTCTGGCACTCCCGGACCCCTTGGGGGATGTCCGAGAGCTGGTTTTTGGCCCGATCCCCACAGGCCAGTCCGAGGGACCCCACCTGCTGGAGGGACCTAGCTCACTCTGCAGATGCCCTTGGATCCCAGGCGCTGCCCCAGGTGCAGCCAGCCAGAGAGGGACCATGGGAGGTTGGCTCCAGGGTGTGTCCGGACCATCTCGCCTAGTCCAGCTCTGTCAACCACCTTCTTTTTAATTTCCTTTCAATATGCACAAATCTGCACACCAGGTCTGTAGTTATCTTAGAATTCTCTGTGTGTGGATTTATGTCTTCAATAACTTGATGGGGAAAAGAAAATATAGTTAAAAAGCTCACATTTAGAAAACAATAAAAGTTGAATGACTTTTTGGTTGTTGTTCATCAGTTTGGTTTTTTTTTAATTTAAATTCTTTATTGTTTAAAGTATTACATAAGTCTCCTTTTTCCCTCATTGACCTCTCCCCAGCCACCCCCATGCCCCAGCACATGCTCTCACCCCCACCCCCACCTGTGTCCATTGGTTATGCTCATATGCATGCATACAAGTCCTTTGGTTGATCTCTTACCCCCTCACACCCTGCCTTCCCTCATAGGCTGGACAGTCTGTTCGATGCTTCTATGACTCTGGTTCTATTTTTGTTCATCAGTTTATGTTGTTCATTATATTCCACAAATGAGTTAGATCATGTGATATTTATTTTCTCTGATGGGCTTATTTTGCTTAGCATAATGCTCTACAGTTCTATCCATGCTGTTACAAATGGTAAGAATTCCTCGTTTTTTTTTTTTTTTTTTTACAGCAGCATAGTATTCCATTGTGTAGATCAGTGGTCGGCAAACCACGGCTCCCGAGCCACATGCGGCTCTTTGGCCCCTTGAGTGTGGCTCTTCCACAAAATACCAAGTGTGGGCGCGTACGTACTGTGCGATTAAAACTTCGTGGCCCATGCTCAGAAGTCAGTTTTCAGCCTGGGTGGGTCTATTTTGAAGAAGTGGCATTAGAAGAAGTGGGGGGTGTTGGTCGGTCGGTTGGATGACGGGAGACACAACGCAGGGGGGCCGCGGGATATGCAGCGAGGGGGAGGCACGCGCGATTCAAGCACAAGTTGAGTGAGCCAGTCAGTCTGCAGTCTCATTGTGCAGTGGTTAGTGCTAGTTGCATCTGCAAAACGCCCGCGGGTGACAAAAGTACCTACTTGAAGCATAAAGTTACCTGTATTTTTCCAACCAGCTGCAAATCCTACAGGTAATTTTGTCATCAATTTAAGAATTGTAATTCTTTTGTGTTGGTGGCTTTATTATTATAAAATGAAACATTTTTTTAGGTGCCCTGTTAGAGACAGCTACAAAGAAGAAACAAAGAAAAACAGAAGACTAAAACCGTGAATTTAAAGTTGAATTTAAATTGAATGTGCCTACTTATATAGTTGAAATTTAAAAAATTTGTCTCTCAAAAGAAATTTCAATCATTGTACTCTTGATATTTGGCTCTGTTGACTAATGAGTTTGCCGACCACTGGTATAGATGTACCACAGTTTTTTAATCCACTCATCTGCTGATGAGTACAATTTATAACTTATTATAAATTGTGCTGCTATGAACATAGGGGTGCACATATCTTTTCTGATAAGTGTTTCTGTTTTCTTGGGATATATTCCAAGAAGTGCAATTACTGGGTCAAATGGGAGTTCCATTTTTAATTTTTTGAGGAAACGCCATACTGTTTTTCCACAGTGGTTGCACTAGTCTGCATTCCCACCAGCAGTACATGAAGGTACCTTTTTCTCCACATCCTCGGCAGTAATTATTGTTTGTTGATTTGTTGATGATAGCCATTCTGACAAGTGTAAGATGGTACTGCATTGTGGTTTTGATTTATATCACTTGGATGATTAGTGACTTTGAGCATGTTTTCATATGTCTCTTGGCTTTCTGTATGTCCTCTCTGGAAAAGTGTCTATTTAAGTCCTTTGCCCATTTTTTATTGGATTTTTTATCTTCCATTTGTTAAGTTGTTTGAGTTCCTTATAAAATTTGGAGATTAAACCCTTATCAGAGATAACATTGGCAAACATGTTCTCCCATGCAATGGGCCTTCTTGTTATTTTGTTGATGGTTTCTTTTGCTGTGCAGTAGCTTTTTATTTTGATGTAGTCCCATTTGTTTATTTTCTCTTTAGTTTCCATTGCCCTATGGCAGTGGTTCTCAACCTTCCTAATGCCGTGATCCTTTAATACAGTTTCTCATGTTGTGGTAAGCCCAACCACAAAATTATTTTCATTGCTACTTCATAACTATAATTTTGCTATTGTTATGAATTTTAATGTAAATATCTGATATGCAGGATGTATTTTCATTGTTACAAATTGAATATAATTAAAGCATAGTGATTAATCACAAAACTAATATGTAATTATATATGTGTTTTCCGATGGTCTTAGGCAACCCTGGTGAAAGGGTCATTCGAGCCCCAAAGGGGTCAAGACCCACAGGTTGAGAACTGCTGCCCTACGGGCTGTATTGGTAAAGTTATTGTACAACAAATGTCTGTTATTTTGCTGCCTATGGCTTCTATTAGGTTTCCCATCTTACATTTAAGTCCTTTATCCATTTTGAGTTTATTTTTGTGTATGTTGTAAGTTGGTGGTCTAGTTTCATCTTTTTGCATGTATCTGACCAAATTTCCGAACACCATTTATTGAAGAGACTGTCTTGACTCTATTGTATGCTCTTGCCTCCTTTGTCAAATATTAATTGAGCATAGTGCCTTGGGTTGATTTATGGGTTCTTTGTTCTGTTCCATTGGTCTATATGTCTGTTCTTGTGCCAGTACCAGGCAGTTCTGAGAACAGTGGCTTTGTAATATAGCTTGATATCTGGTATTGTGATCCCTCCAACTTTGTTCTTCTTACTCAAAATGGCTGCAGCTATTCGGGGTCTTTTTTTTTTTAATTCCAGATGAATTTTTGGAGAGTTTGTTCTAGATCTTTGAAGTATGCCTTTTTTATTTTAATAGGGATTGCATTGAATCTAAAGATCACTTTGGGTAGAATGGGCATTTTAATGATGTTGATTCTACCAATCCATGAACATGGTATATTCTTCCATTTGTTTATGTATTCCTCTATCTCTTTTTTCAGCATCCTGTAATTTTCTGAGTACAGGTCCTTTACCTCTTTGTTTAAATTTATTCCTAGGTATCTTAATTTTTTGTTGTAATGGTAAATGGGATTGGTTTTTTTTTTCGTTTCTTTTTATGTGAGTTCATTATTGGTGTATAAAAAAAGCCATAGACTTCTGGGTGTTAATTTTGTATCCTGCTACTTCATTTATTCTAGTAGTTTT
The DNA here is from genome assembly GCF_963259705.1 of Myotis daubentonii. NCBI lineage: Eukaryota > Metazoa > Chordata > Mammalia > Chiroptera > Vespertilionidae > Myotis > Myotis daubentonii. Next base: position 101,405,453 of record NC_081842.1, on the reverse strand, counting down.
TTGATGGAGTCTTTAGTGTTTCCTATATACATTGTCATGTCATCTGCAAATAATGACAATTTTAATTTTTCTTTTCCAATTTGGATGCCTTTTATTTCTTCTTCTTATCTGATCGCTATAGCTAGTATGTCCAGTACTATTTCAAACAGGAGTGGTAAAAGTGGGCATTCCTGTCTCATTTCTGTTCTTAGGGAAATGGTTTAGTTTTTGCCCATTGAGTATGATGTTGGCTGTAGGTTTGTCATATAAGCTTTTATTATGTTGAGGTATGATCCCTCTTTTCCCATTTTGCTGAGAGTTTTTATCAGAAAAGGGTGTTGGATTTTGTAAAATGCCTTTTCTGCTTCAATTGATATGATTATGTGATTTTTTTTCTCTCAATTTGTTTATGTGATGTATCACATTCATTGATTTGCGGATATTGTACCAGCCTTGCATCTCTGGAATAAATCCCACTTGGTCATGGTGTATGATCTTTCTAATGTAATGCTGGATTCGATTTGCTAGAATTTTGTTGAGGATTTTAGCATCTATATTTATCAGGCATGTTGGCCTGTAATTCTCTTTCTTTGTAGTGTCTTTATCTGATTTGGGATTAGGGTGATGCTGGCTTCATAGAAAGCACTTGGAAGTGTGCCTTCCTCTTCAACTTTTTGGAATAGTCTGAGAAGGATCAGTTTTAGTTCTTCTTTGAATGTTTGGTAAAACTCCCCTGGGAAGCTGTCTGGCAATGGGATTTTGTTTGCTGGAATTTTTTTGATGACTGCTTCAATTTAATCCTTAATTATCAGCCTGTGGCTGCAGCGGTGGGCTTGGTGGCGGGTCATGTGGTTGCGAGTGGTGGCTGCTCCTCAGGCAGTCGTGGGGCCTCTGCTCCTTGGGCGGTAGCAGGCTGTGGCTGTTCCTCACAAGGTCTCAGAGCAGCTGCTGGCATAGTCCCAGTGCTGGGTACTAAGGCATCTGTCTGTCAGGAGGGATCCACATTCCAGAACTCACAGGAGCCATCAGCTGGGGAGGCTGAAGTCCTGCTGTTTGTGGGCCAGAAACCGAGGCAGCAGGTCCTTGGCCAGAGTGGCTGTAGGATCCTGTGTGGTGTCTGAGGGCCTCCTGGGTAGAGGTGAGGCTGGGCTCCCAGTCACAACAGCTCTCCCCTTCATGATGGCACAGCTTTTACTGCACAGCCGGCCCACCAGGAGAGATTACAGCAGTAGCAGAGGCTGCCTGGCTATGTGAGCCGGTCCTCCAGCTCCCGAAGGTCCTGCAAGATCTAGGACCTTGCAGGACACACACACACACACACACACACACACACACACACACACACACACACCATATCCACACACTCCCCTTTCACTCCTTCACTCTCTCACACTCTCCCTCACTGCCATCCTCCCAGCTGCCATCTTGGAATCAAAATTGAATGACTTTTATTTAGATTCAGAATTTGTTACTTGTGACACCTACATTGCTGATGTGAGTTTGACTGAATTATATAACCTTACTGAGCCTGTTACTTCATTTAAAAAATGAAGACTTGAGGTTTAAGATGGTGGCATAGGTAAAGACAGTACTCACTTCTTCCCACAACCATATAAAAATTACAACCAGACTTGGCCATTGTAGTTCTGTTGTTAGAGTGGTGACCCATGCAAGGAAATGTCACGGGTTCAATTCCTGGTCAAGGGCACATACCTGGGTTGCAAGTTTAATCCCCGTCCTGGCATTTGTGGGAGATAACCAATCAATGTGCCTCTCTCTCATCATTGTTTCTCTCTTTCTATCTGTTCCTGCCTTTCTCCCTTCCATTCCATCTAAAATCAATGGAAAAATATCCTTGTATGAGGATTAACAACAACAACAAAAACCACTAAACTACAGAACAACCATCATTGCAAACTATCTGAAATCTGGCTGAATTAAAGAACTAGAACTAAGGATATAAAAAAATAAACCCCATTGAAACTGGTAAGAGGGGTAGAGATACAGAACATGCTGGCCCCACACCCATGTGTGTTGTATAAATATCTGGAGGGATATCTCAAATGCAGAGGTTCCCCCTGAATAGTGAGGGGTCTCAGACCCATACCAGCCACACAACACAGGGTTCCAGTGCCAGGAAGCAAAGTCTTAATAACTTCTGACTATAAAAACTGGCTTAAATTGTGGCTGAGTGAGACAGAAGTCTGCTGGAGTCCCACGTATTCCTCTTAAGGGTCTCACACATGGACTTATTCAGACTCACTCTGAGTCCAGCGCTGGGGCACTAGTGAGGAACTGTGTTATTTGGCATCAGAACAAGAGCTGGGTGAGCTTTCTCCCAGACAAAAGTGCTGGTGGATGCCATTGTTCCTTCCCTGAACCCTCTCCACAAAGAGCTTTGGGAAGGTGCCATATCTGAGTCTCCATCAACCTGAATATCATTGTTCACCACCTGCTGGTGATCCCTTGAGACTCTGCACCATCCATTTGTGGGCCCATCCAACTTGTTTCCAGTGGCTTTTCCATACAAAGGGCCCGTTTTGGCTCATGCTTCAGATTTTCCTAAAAATCTCTCAAACAAGCAGGATCTGGCCTTAGCATGCCACATACTTCCCACTAAGTAGCCCTAGGCTCATCACTAGCAGCAGCCAGCCTTGGATCTTGTCGTGGCATCTCCTGGGCACCTCCAAGCACAGCACCGCTTAAAGATCACTTTGTAGCTTATGCTGGTGGCCCCACACAAAGCGCAGGTGTTGGCTGAGGTGGCCTGGACCTCCTGGAAGAACCCATAGCCAGTGTACCTAGTAGACAGCTTCAGATCACATTGAAGCACCATCCAACCACCTCCATGAATGACACATTTAAGGGGTGAACTCAGTGGGCACCAGAGTTACTCTGAAGTAAGTCCTACTCTGTGGGGTTCGCCCCTACACAACTGCATGATGGCAGCCAGTCCTCACAATCAATAGGCCCAGAGGTAAATCCATACCACTGACATGCACATAGCAATCAAGGCTCAACTACAACAAGAAGATGTATAGTCCACAAAAGGCTGGGGGTGATGAGTAGAAGGCTCACCTGGAGTGCCCAGCTTGGGTGCCTGTGGAGGCTATGCCACAGGACTCTAAAGAACACCTGCTACATTAGGCCACTCTAAAAAGCCCAAGAGATATAGCAACTCTGCCTAATATGTAGAAACAAACACAGGACAGTTACCAAAATGAAAGTACAAAGAATCATATCCCAAATGAAATAACAAACAAAACTTCAGAAAAATAACTAAACAAAATGGATACAAGCAATATACTAGATGCAGAATTTAAAGCACTGGTTATAAGGATACTCAATTAACGTAGGGGAAGAGTAGATAAACTTACCGAGAATTTCAACAAAGAGGTAGGAAACTTTAGAAACAAAGATAGAAAACATAAAAAAGAGCCATCAGAAATAATAAACACACTAAGGGAATCAGTAGAGGAGTAGATGAAGCAGAGGATCAAATCAGAGATTTGGGAGTTAGGAAAGCAGAGAACACCTATCACAACAGCAAAAAGAAAGAAAAAAAGACCCCAAGGAAATGAGGATCATAAAAGAAGTCTTTGGGACGAATTCAAGCCTACCAACATTCACATGATGGGGGTGCCAGAAGGAGAAGAGAGAGGAGAGCAAAGAATTGAAAACCCATGTGAAAAAACAATGATGGAAAACTTCTCTAACCGAGAGAAGGAAATAGACATACAAGTCCAGAAAGTGCAGAGAGTCTCAAATACAATGAACCCAAAGAGGCTCACACCAAGAAACATCAGATTAAAGACAAAGGGAGAATCTTAAAAGCAGTAAGAGAAAATCAGTTAGTTATTTATAAGGAACTCCCATAAGACTGTCAGCTGATTTTTTTAAGAGAATGTTTGTAAGCCAGAAGGGATTGGCAAGAAATAGTCAAAGTTATAAAAACCAGTGACCTACAACCAAGATTACTCTACCCAGCAAAGCAATCATTTAGAAATAAAGAACATATAGAAAAAAACTAAAGGATCTCATCACCACCAAACTAGTATTATAAGAAATGCTAAAGGTTCTTCTTTAAGAACAACAATAAAAGATAAAAAATATGAATAATAAATGGCAATAAATACTTATCAAATAACAAATTCTTTAAATGCAAATGGATTAAATGTTCCAATCAAAAGGCATATGGAGACTGCATTGATAACAAAACAAAACCCTTGCATATGCTGTCAACAAGAGACTCACTTCACTAAAAGTAAAAGAATGGAAGAATTTATTCCATGAAAATGGAAACAAACAAAAGCTGGAATAACAATGCTTACACCAGACAATCTAGATCTAAAAAACAAAATAAACAAACAAGCAGAACAGAAATAGAATCAAAGATACAAAGAACATTTTGATGGTTGTGAGATGGGAGGAGGATTGGGGTGATGGATGAAAAAGATGAAGGGATTAAGGACAAATTGGTAATTATAGAATAGTCATGGGGATGTTAAGTACAGCATAGGGAATATAGTCAATAATATTATAAAAGGTATATATGGTGTCAGATGGGTACTAGGTTTATCAGAATGATCACTGAGTAAACTATATAATGTATAATCATTGGGTTGTACACCTGAGACTAATATAACATTGTACTTCAACTGTAATTAAAAAATAAAATTTATTACCCTAACCAGTTTGGCTCAGTGTATAGAGCATCGGCTTGTGGACTGAAGGGTCCCAGGTTAGATTCCAGTCAAGGGCATGTATCTTAGTTGCGGGCACATCCCCAGTAGGGGGTATGCAGGAGGCAGCTGATCAATGTTTCTCTCTCATTGATGTTTCTAACTCTCTATCCCTCTCCCTTTCTCTCTGTAAAAAATCAATAAAATATATTTAAAAAAATAAAAAGGAAAAGTATTTAAAGTTAAGACACGCAACAGGAAAGGACAAGACAAAGAATTATAAACATATTTAATTAGTGTATTATTTTTTAAGTGAAACATATAGAAAATAAAATATATTTCAACTGAAAAAATTAAAAATGAATTGTTGAGTTTCTACCATAACCATAACCATACTTCTTTAGCTTAAAATTTTGTTTTCAAAAAAGAATTAAGGTAAAGATGCTAATGTATTACTGGACTCCAAAGGTCTTTCAAGGAGTGTCTTGCTTTTACTGGCCATGAACCTAACTCCACTGCTAACCCCAATACAAACACAGTTACACAGCCACTTATAAACAAAATGGTTCCCCCCAAAAGATAGCTATGGCAAATCCCTGGAACCTGTGAAAGTTACCTTCTTTGGAAAGAAGGTCTTGGCAGAGGTAATTAAGTTCAAGATCTTGAGATAAGGTCATCTTGATGAACCTTGAATCCAATGAAAAGTGTTTTTATAAAGGACCTACCTAGGAGAACAGACAGAAAGAGGACAAAATTGTGCGGTGATGAAGGCAGAGATTGGAGTGATGTAGCCATAAACTGAGGAAGCCAGGAAGTGCCCACAGCCACCAGAAGCTGGAAGAGACAAGGAAGAATTCTCCTTAGAGCCTCCAGAGGGAATATGGCCCTTCCCTTCTGGTACCTTTTTTTCAGACGTTTTTTCCTCCAGAACTGTGAGAGAATACATTTCCATTATTTTAAGGCACAAAATTTGTGATAATTTCTAAAGCAGCGACAGAAAACTAGCGTACCTGTCTGTCTTTGCTTAGTTAATCTCATTTTACCTTTCTCGTGATACAAGTTAGAATCCTATCTAAGCATTTTGTTTTTTCCCCACCCTCAGCAATGATTCATCTCACTTTCATCTTCCTTCTATGGCATGTTATTATGTCTTTAAAACACTTCTTATATTCTGCTAGTTACTATTTACCTTCCTATTCTGCCTCAGTGCCTATCTGATTATTGCAATAGAGTCAGCATTGCATAAATATTTCCTGTATAATTATGGGAGTGTGACCCATTAATGCTGGAATGTGCCCATTAAATATAGCACCAGTTACTAACTTCCTGAATATTTGGCTATTTACTTAGAAGTCATTGTCTTAAAACTAGGTGAGTGGATGGCTTGATGGATTAAGAGTGACAGGAAAAGAGAGAAGGTTAAAAAGGAATTTTAAAACTACAGTTACATTAATAGCTTGTTAATTAATTAAATATATCTAAAACACAATTGCCACATTTTAAAATTTATTTACATCAGACCTGATTCATTAAAAAAAAAAAAACACACAGAGTTCTAGGATACATATTGAATAATTCCAATTATCTGACATTCTGGAAAAGGCAGAAGTTTGGGGACAGTAAAAAGATCAGTGGTTGCTAAGGGTTGGGGAAGGAGAGGAACACAGTATTTTTAGGGTGGTTAAAATAATCTGATACTATAATGATAGATATACCATTATATGTTTGTACAAACTCTTAGAATGTACAATTCAAAGTGGGAACTCTAGTGTTAACTATGGACTTTGTGTGATTATGACATTTCAATGTATAATCATGATTGTAACAAATGTACCACTCTGGTGGGGAATGTTAATAATGAGGAGTCTATTTTTGTGCCTTCCTCTCAATTTGGCTGTGAAACCTAAAACTGCTCTAAAAATTAAAGTATTTAATAATAATGAAAAGTGGGTGGGCATGAGCAGATGTGAAACATTAAGGAATAGGTCTGTAGCAGAATCTGAAGTACCAGGATAAGTCATTCAGTGGCATATCTCCTTAAGCCCTTCAGTCAGTTCACAGAGGCTATTGTCTAGAATAGTGAACATGTCAATGGTAGATAAGATGGCTATAGGTGCAAGATTCCAAACTTTCATGATTTCTAATGCCATGGAGAAAACACAGGCAACTATCCTTTCACAGGTGGAGAAATTAAGGGTTCAAACAGCCACGTTCTTTTTGAGAGAAAATCACTTTGTCTCTCTGAAACAATTTCTCATCTTTGAAAGGAAGGTTACTGCACCTACTTGGGGAAACTCCCAATCCTAAGTCCTCTTTTTAAAATGCCTCCTATTGCTTGGCATGTGCTTGTACTAGAACACTACCTCCCTGGTGCCCTCTAAGGAAACCAGGAGTGAGACACTATTGGACCATCCAAACGTTGATTTTTATCAAGTGGAAACTCTCTGCTTTATATTATGCTGTAGCAGAGTTCCACATGCCTAGAAATAAACCCATTTGTGAAAGTATGCCAACTGTTGCATACTTGTGCTTAAATATCTACTTTAAGAATCTCCTTTTAAAATGGTGCCTAATTAATTTTTTTTCCAGGGGAGAAAATGTTTATAACTTCACCTTTAGAAATTGTTTTTAGAAAATAAAGTTCAAAGTACTTTGGAAAAAAGAAAGCTTATTTTGTACCTATAAAAAATATCCTACTTGAGACAAACATTAAAATATATTTAATTTCCCAATGAAACCTTTGAGAAAAACATAAACAAATGGAGTATGCTTAGAAGAGAAATTATGTTTCAATCTAGTGCTCTGTGCTTTTTTTTCTGAATGCTGCAATATATATATTAAAGTATTACATATGTCTTCTTTTCCCCCCAATTGACCACCCCCCTTTGCTACTCCCACTCCTCCAGGACAATCCTCCACTGCCCCAGAGTCCATGTCCATTGGTTATGCTAATATGCATACAAGTCCTTTAGTTGATCTATTTACTCCCCCTTCCCCTGCCTTCTCTTGGAGGTTGGACTGTCCAGTGTTTCTTTGTCTCTGGATCTATTTTTGTTCATCAGTTTATGCTGTTCATTATATCCCACATATGAGTGAGATCATGTGATATTTATCTTTCTCCGACTGTCATTTCTCTTAGCATAATGCTCTCCAGGCCATCCATGCTGTTGGCAAATGGTAAAAGTTCCTTCTTTTTATAGCAGCGTAGTATTCCATTGTGTAGATGTACCACAGTTTTCTAATCCAGTCATCTGCTGATGGGCACTTAGGCTGTTTCCAAATCTTAGCTATTATAAATTGTGCTGCTATGAACATAGGGGTGCATATGTTCTTTCTGATTGGTGTTTCTGGTTTCTTGGGATATTTTCCCAGAAGTGGGAATACTGGGTCGAATGGGAGTACCATTTTTAATTTTTAGAGTAATATCCATACTGTTTTTCACAGTGGTTGCACCAGTCTGCATTCCCACCAGCAAGGCATGAGGGTTCCTTTTTCTCCACATCCTTGCCAGCACTTGTCATTCGTTGGTTTGTGTATGATAGCCATTCTGACAGGTGTGAGATGGTGCCTTATTGTTGTTTTTATTTGCATCTCTCAGATGATTAGTGACTTTGAGCATGTTTCCATATGTCTCGTGGCCTTCTGTATGTCCTCTTTTGAAAAGTGCTTATTTAGATCCTTTGCCCATTTTTTGATTGGATTGTTTATCGTCCTTTTGTTAAGTTGTATGAGTACTCTGTAAATTTTGGAGATTAAACCCTTATTTGAGATAGCATCGGTGAATATGTAACATATTTTTAAAGGGATAATAGTCATAAAGGAAGAACAGGATGGTCACCTGGATTGTCTAACTTTATTCACACAGAGCAGACATGGGTTACAATGAATCTAAAGTGCTGACCCGGGATTAGTGTTCCCTGGAAAAGTCCTCATTAGTCCCAGGATTGAAACATAGGAATAAAATTCCTAAAATTATACAGGCTTCTCCAAGATATGCTAGTGTGGAGGAACTACAAGCCTGAGTCAATTCCTAAGTTATTTAATTGTTTAGCAAATGTAGTGAATAATTCTCTAAATGAAAACCTGTTTCAGGTCCTGTAGAGGTTACAAAGATGAATTAGAGAAATTATACTATTACTAGGTGCCTGGTGCACGAAATTCGTGCACTGGGTATGGGCGGGGGGGAGTGTCCCTCAGCCCAGCCTGCCCCCTCTCACATACTGGGAGCCCTCAGGCATTGACCCCCATCACCCTCCAATCGCAGGATCGGCCCCTTGCCCAGGCCTGAGGCCTCCGGCAGAGGTGTCAGGCCTGGGCAGGGGACCCTCATTTCCCCCCACTGGTTCTGCCCCCAGCCCAGGCCTGATGCCTCTGGCCCAGGCATGAGGCCTGGGCAGGGGACCCCCAGACCCCTCCGATTGCTGGCTCTGCCCCTTGCCCAGGCCTGATGCCTCAGCCAGAGGCGTAGACCTCCAGCACCCTCTGATCACATGATCGGCCCCTTGCCCAGGCCTGACGCCTCTGCCAGAGGTGTCAGGCTTGGACAGGGGACCCCCATCTCCCCCCGATCACTGGCTATGGCCCCCGCCCAGGCCTGAGGCCTCTGGCCCAGGAATCATGCCTGGGCAGGGGACCCCCATCTCCCTCTGATCGCTTGCTCCACCCCCCACCCAAACCTGATGACTCTGACCGAGGCTTTAGGCCTGGGCAAGGGGACCATCATATGCCCCCAATCCCTGGCTCAGCCCCCCGCCCAGGCCTGATGCCTCGGCCAGAGGAGTTGACCCTCATCACCCTCCGATCACCAATCACCGCATTGGCCCCTTGACCAGGCCTGAGGCCTCTGGCAGAGGTGTCAGGCCTGGGCAGGGGACCCCCAGCTCCCTGCGGTTGCAGGCTCCGCCCCTGCCCAGGCCTAACGCCTCTGGCTGAGGCGTCCGGCTCGGGCAGCGGGGACCCGCAGCTGCAGTGGCCCCGCGATCGTGGGCTCCGCTTTAGGCCCAGGCAAGGGACCCCTAGCTCCCGGGACTGCCAGCTTTGACCGTGTCCAGCTCCCATCGCTGGCTCCACCCCTACTTCCTGCTATCACTGACCAGGGCGGCAAAGGCGCCTGATTCTCCGATCATGGCTGGGGGGCAGGGCAAAGGCAGCCCCAGGGCCGCCTTTGCCCTGCCCCCCAGCTCTTAGCTCCCCCCTGGGTTTCTGATCACTGTCAGTGGCAGGGGGCTTCTTCCTGCTTTCCCTTTCGCCTCCCTGCATTGTGCCTACATATGCAAATTAACCGCCATCTTGTTGGCAGTTAACTGCCAATCATAGTTGTCAGTTAATTTGCATATAGCCCTGATTAGCCAATGAAAAGGGTATCGTCGTATGCCAATTACCATTTTTCTCTTTTATTAGTGTAGATAGGTGAAAATGGGGTCTCCATTTCCCCCCTGGGTATTGGGGGTCGGGCTCTTAGGATATCTTGATAAAAATAATTTTGTAAGACTCACATGGGAGAATGAGTAATTTTTATCTTTGTGGAATTGTTTCCCTGGGTTTCAAAAGTTTCATTTCCCTTAAACCAGTCCTAGAAAAGGTGCAGCTGAAAATTCAGCAGCTAAAAAAAATCCAGTGTCCAAGGTTTCCAGTCCCTGGTGGAGTGAAGTCCAGCAGGGCATCAGGTTAGTCACAGTCCATTAGTCCATTGTGTGGGGCCCACATGGTTATGATCCACACGGGCGAAAGTGGGGAGTGCATCCTCTACAACAGGAGACGCAGGAGCACAGGCAAGCAAGAGAGAAGGAGGTACTTCCTTTGTTCAGAAGCTTATGAATTTCAGATTTTGTATCCTTGCAGTGGCCATGCCCATCGTGGCCAATGACCTGCTGCCAGGTGTGTTCAACAGGAAAGCACCCTCCCTATGTCATTCAGACTTTACTAGGCATGCCTATAATATTCAACTTCCCTTTGTTCCTGTCCAGTTAATTAATAACCAGATTAAATGCAACAATATCAGTAGAAGGATGGAGGAGTAAGAGGAAGGGGACAGGGAAAATGGAGAGCCAGTAGAGGTCAGGACAACTTATGTGGTATGAGTTTGGATCAAGTATAAACCAGGGAATTTGAGGCTCCAAATTAAGGCACTGGTTCTAGTGATGAAGTCTCTAAATTTTGTCTTCAGTAACCTTACCTGGAACCCCATTTGGGAATTAGGATAATGGAGAGTATTTAAAAAGTTTATAAATAAATAACATGGATTCAGATGGCATCATTCAGACATATTCAACCCCTTGCAATTATTTAACAACTAGGGGCCCAGTGCACTAATTTGTGCACCTTGAAAGGAACTGTGGGCCGTGAGGCTGTGGTGGGCACAGGGGCAGATCTCAACCCATCCACCACGCCCCTGCTCAGCCCCTCCCACTGCAGCCCCCAGTCCTGTCTGCTGGCAGCATGTCCGATTGGGGCTGGCGCTGGCAGTGGGTGTGAGCAGGGCGGCACCGGCAGCAGGTGCAAGTGCTGGGTGGGACCAGGGCGTGTGGGAGCAAAGAATTTTCAGTAACCACCAGAGGCTCACTCAGATGACAGCAACCAGAGGCCCGCTTTTGTCTGGCGCCCCGGCTCACCTGCTCCACCATCCCACCATGGCCGATGCCTGCTTTGTTTCGCATGCGCTCCCTGATGGTCAGTGCACATCATTGTGACCAGTTGTTCTGCTGTTCTGTTTATTTGCATATTAGGGTTTTATATATAAAGATCTGTAGCTAGAGAATGCACAGAAGGGAGAAACAGTCATGCTCTCTGCCAGACACTTTCAATCTGTTATCTCATTTAACTTCAAAACAACCTCATCTTAATTTTAGAGATGATAAATATGAGACAGAAAGATTAAATAACCAGGTTCCCACTGCTGGCAAGTAGTAGAGCCAGGAATGCATATTCTCTTTATCCCTACCATGAAAATTCCCAAAGAGATATGCAGTATTAACCTTTGTGATTGTTTTTAAAATTTGGTTTATGGTTAGATTGATGTGTTCAAGGTAACTCTAGTTTCACTATCATTATTCATTATTCCTTTGAATATGCCTCTGATAAGCAACTTAGAGCTGTAGGTGGCGTTCTCCTCCTTTAATCAGCATACCCAATTCTTGCACTACATTCATTTGTTTAACAAATATTTACTGAACTTCTTCTGTATGTTAGGTAAATATTCAGGTGCTTTAGATGTATACATTACTGAATAAAACTAATAAAAATACCTGTTCTAAAGGAGCTTACATTCTATTTATGGCGTCATGGGAAGTAATACAAAAATAATAAAGAAGTAAAGTAGATAGCATATTGAAAATTAGTAAACATATGGAAAAATGAAAAATAAATTCAAACAGGATAAGGGGGATCTAGAGTGTTAGGAATTAGGGCAAGGATCATGCTACATGGGTGATGGTGCTATTGAGAAGGTGAAATCTGAGCAAAAACCTGATGCGAGTGAGGTATTTGATGAAGCTGAGTCAGAGATAAAGGGGCCATTAGAACAAATATCTAAGGCAAACGTGTCCAGATTCTTCGAATGTTAAGGAAGCCCATATTACTGATTCTGTGTGACTGAAGGGGAGACTAGGAAGACGAGGTCAATGGGGGAGGGCCTGTCATTAAAGACATTCCAAGTGACTGCCTGGGCTTTGACTTTTACTCTGAGTTATATGGTGAGGTGAAGCAAATTTTGACAAAAGGCCTGATGTGACAAGTTCTTCAAAGATTATTTTTCCTACCACATTGGCAAAATGTGTAGAGAGGAGGCAGGACAGGGTTGAAGCAGGAGACCTTATTCATTGACTCCTAAAAGGTGAGAGGTATTAGTGGCTCAGACCAGCATGGGAGTATGAAAGAATGGGAACTGATTAGGTTCTGGATATTTTGCAGACATTGATTCAACAAATTTGACATGGATTTTATATATGGATTTGAGAGAAAAAAAAGATATGAGAATGACACTAGGTGTTTTTTTTTTTCACCTGAAAAGCTGGAAGAATGAAGTTTCCATTAGAAAAACTATGATTGGGATGAAATACCAGGATTTGTTTTTCCAATATACTGAGTTTGAAATATTTCTTAGACTTCTGTATTAGTTGTTTGTTGATGCATGACAAAGTACCAAAACTTAGCAAATAAGAAATAACACTCAATTATTACCTCACATTTTTAAAAGTCCATATGATTTATCTGTTTAGAGTTTCACAATGCCCAAATCAAGACCTCATCCAAACTGGTTATTATCTGTAGGCTCTGGGAAATAATCCATTTTCAGGTTGTTGACAAAATTCAATGCCTTGTGGTTGTAGGAGTTTTCCCTATTTTCTTGCTGGCTGGTATCAGAGGGGTCACTCTCTAGTCATTGTTCATGATGTCTCTATCTGTCTTCAAACACAGTAATGTTCCATTACATCCTTCTTTTGCCTCAAATCTCTCTGATTTACCCATCTGCTCTCCCCTTCTGCTGCCAGCTTAAGAAAGCTCTCTGCTTTCAAAGATCTATTGGGATTATATCACTTTCACTTGGATAATCTTTCTTTTTACAATAGAAGAACATAACCACGGGAATAACCTTGGTGGTAGGAGAGGATGAAACAATGTACTGTATACCATGGGAGTCATTTTAAAATCCTTATTATCACCCAAGTGTTGATATTAAATAGCAGTTCTATAAATGAATCTGGAATTTGGGAATGAGGTGTCAGCTAGATTTTGTAGATGGTGCTTACAGCCTTGATGTCTATCTCCTCCACATCCTCCTTAAGCAATTGGGAGTGAGTTGTTAGGTGGCACTCAGCCAAATGTCTGTCACAAGGTTAGACATTTCTAGTTCCAAATAAATAACTAAAAGAAACATTTCAGTGACTTCTTTTCTTTTCTTCTTTTTTTTTTCTTTTCTTTTCTTTTCTTTTCTTTTCTTTTCTTTTCTTTTCTTTTCTTTTCTTTTCTTTTCTTTTCTTTCCTTCTTTTCTCTTTCTTTCTTTCTTTCTTTCTTTCTTTCTTTCTTTCTTTCTTTCTTTCTTTCTTTCTTTTTGTCTTTCAAGGTAACATTTATTTTTTTAAAGTTAACATGTGCATATATAGGAAACTGAAAAATACATGCAAAGAACAAAGCCATCCATAATCACAAGCAGTTTACAGTCGGACCTGTCCTTTTAAGTCCTGTGTATCTACACAACTAAATTTTCATTTTTATGTAATGAAGGTGGTACAGTTATGTATCATGCTTTCTTACATATCATGAATATTTACCATTTCAAAGTCCCAAAGCTATGAGTATTTTGATAACCAAGAATACCCTACACCAACTCAGTCTGGAAGAAAATGTAATCCTGCCTTACTTGGTGACAAAAATTTCATAAAGTACAAAAATAGCAACAGACCTCTAGATAAAAGATATTCATAAAGTTACAATTAAAATACTGCATTCCTTTAATGTTCCATAGCATGAGTACACAAAGTATAATGCTTCTAAGAGAATTATGATTTATAATTTAAAATATTAGCAAGGTGGCAAGTTTTGACTGAAGTACTTAACAACATATTCCTATAGCACAGCCTAAAGAGATGCACGCATATCTGTGGTTATCACCACAATGTGAATATGAACACATCCACACACACCCCTCGCATGAACAAGTCCTGATGTCCATTTCTGAAATGGGTTAACAACTCCATGTCCAAGATGCCTATTTTCTAACAATTATAACAATTATTCACAAATTGGTTAATTCACTAGCTGTACTTTTTATCAGACATTGTCACCTAGTGCTTTATTTTCTTGGGTGTATTTGCCTGGAATGTCATACATGCAGTGATAATGGATTTCTTTTTTGGCCTAGAAATTTTGTTCGCATAAGAAATGTACTTCAATCTCAGTAGCAGACTGTGGATGCTCCTTAAAATGTCTATTTGGTCAATCCTAAATGCATACTTCATTCACCACTTTAAATAGACCTACATCAAATAAAATTTGCCTTCAATATATATCATTACAAGAAAAAGATGATCAGATCTGAGCTAAAATTCAGCATCCACAAAAGCAGAAATTAGGCTGCTCAGTGAGACTTATATTGAGCACATGCAGATGGAATATAAGTACTTAAGGAGAAAGCACTAAGACTTATATCACTTATCTTCTGGTGAATTAATTAACCTGAAGCTTGACTAATGGGAAGCTATTTTGCTGTTAAGGGTGATTAATTAACAAATTCTCCTACTTAGGAATTAGTGCTTACATACGCATATATGCATATATGTATATTAATATATAATGTGTATATTTAAATTGCACTGTTAGGAATGATTATTTAAAATATTATTTTCAGTTGGTTTTAAAATAGTTTAAATGATTTAAAATAAAAACAAAGAAACTGTCTCTTCCTGGAAGTTTCAGAGGCTAATAATGAATAGTCCCCATGGGCATGTTAAATTGACATCCAACAGAAAAGGATATAGAGATAGGTGATTCTTTTCTTGTCAAAAATCATTAGGCTTAATGCTAGAGTTCACAGGACAAATGAACTGTAGAAGCAATTGTGAGCCATACTTTTGTCATATAACATAATCCCTATCTAAGCGATGTGAATGAGATAGGTGGAGATGGGAAGTGGGAGGGGATTATGAATAGCTGCCGGATCATTTCTTTTATACATAGTTCAACTTGAATTAGGATTGAAAGAAGGAGAAAGAATGGCTTGTACTTTGGGATGAATAAATGTTGTTGAATCAGATGTTAAGATTGACTTTAACATACTTAATAGCATCCAGAAATCCAAAGGCAGATTACTCTGATGATAATGAATCTGAAATTTGTGTTCAAGAAAAGCAGATTTCCCAGCCTGAAGGTGATTATGGGTTGAGACTCAAGGAGAAAAAGAAGCTATTTCCTAATATTCAAAGAATTGTCCTGAGGAAGAAAGAAAATATTGGTTTACCATTATGTAAAAGGGTAGGGTTATAATGAATGATTGGAAATTAAGAGCATCTAAAGCATTTGAGATAAATTCAAGAATGTTCTTTCTAAAAAATTGGAATTTTTTACTTGAAGTATTTAATCAAAATTATTTTAATCAATATTTCCTGTTTGTTCTATATAAACAAAGTAATTTTTGTTCTTGCTCAGTTTTTGTTTCATAATCATAAACTTAACTATACAATTCAGACTACATAATTTTTTCAGACTGATCTGAGGCAGATTCTATGAGCCTATTAAAAAAGTTTTATTATAAATTGATTTCATTATGTTTGATTCATCAATCCTCTTAAGTAGTAGGGGTCACTGTGTTAGTAGATAAAAGTTACTACTAAAGTTGTTTTTGATTTTTGTTTGTTTGTTTGTGTTTTGCTTTTTTAAGATCTATCTTCTGTCTATTATAATAGTCCATGCCAGGGACTGCTAGTTTTTCCCAAAACTTCTCCCATTTCCTCAGAGGAATAGAACCCTACATTTAAACTTATCTCATAGTTACTCAGACTAAAGACTTCACTTTAAAGCTTCCTTCATAGAGAGCTTAAACAAAAATAGGGTCAATGTATTGTAAGCAAAGTTGACATGTGACAATTTTCCTAAATCTGAGAGAGAGCTGCTTCCACCTTGTTGAAGGATGTTTAATGAACCGAAGACGCAGAGGTAAGACGAGCGCACAGGCTATTGATGCCGGGCAGAGGGCTACAGCTCGCTCAGGCATGTAGCAACTCTTTACCCTCAGCCATTGCTTTTATTGGGGTTTCGCACAAGGTTAGTGTGTCAGCAGTTAATCAACAAAATTTTGTTTTGTTCTATATTACAATAGCGCATTGAAGACAACTTGCAGCTGTGCACTCCCTTTCTGCTCTACCTACGCTTATTTAATCTTATCCTTTCTCAGGGAGGGAAATGTTCCAAGAACTCAAGATTGTGTGCAATCTTGACCCAGCGTGACTCGCTTGCAATTCTCACGGTGAACATTCACTTCTTCTTGGCAGGACTTCAGATCCTTGTTTACAAATATCCAGCTACACCACCTGTCTTTTTTTCCCCTCCTTTTTTGTCCTCCTTCCTGCTGACATGATGTCTGCATATGAAGAAAACTCTTGGATTTTGAGTTGTCTTGAAAATAAAAATTATCACTGATAAAGAAACAAGATAGAAGGAGAGTAGATCTTAAGTAGTCTAAACACGCGCACACACACATACACACACACATACAAGAATCTATGTAAGGTGATGGATATGCTAATTAGCTTGCTTGTGGTGAATATTTTACAGTGTATATTTATATCAAATCATGTTTTACACCTTAAAAGCATGCAATTTTAGTTGTCAACTATACTTCAGTAAATTTGGGAAGGAAAATAAAAGAAGGAGCCTGAGTCTCTCAGAACTTTGTGAAACAGAACTCTATTGCCTGTATCCAGGCATTTTTTATGAGAGAAAAATAAATAACTTTATACTACTGTATACTCAATCCTACAATGATATATAACTGTATGATAAAACTAAAGCTATTTCTACAGCAATTCCTATCTGACAATAAGAATTCATCATAGGGCCCTAGTTGGTTTGGCTCAGTGGATAGAGCGTCGGCCTATGGATTGAAGGGTCCTGGGTTCGATTCCAGCCAAGGGCACATGCTCTGGTTGCAGGCTCGATCCACAGTGGGGGGCATTCTCCTTCATCATTGATGTTTCTATCTCTCTTTCCTTCTCCCTTCCTCTCTGAAATTAATAAAAGAAATATATTTTTAAAAATGAATTCATCATAGGATGTTGTTACACATTACAAAAATAATGTCTCACATTTCTTAAACATTACTATTAATTCCTTTAAAATTTACACTATTTCACAGCTCATATATGATCTGACAATTAGTTTAGTTGCTTAAAAAAAAACAGTTAGCTGGGCAGCAGTTGTAACTGGCATCTTTACAATACAGATATTTTCCTTGTGAGAGCTACCATTTAAACAGAAACTGAAACAATATTATAGTTTTCCTGGGGTCTCAAGATCACTCTGGGGAGAACCAGAGCATATTCAACCATATATATTAATAAATACTCTACAGATACCCTCACAGGACTCTGCAACACTATGACTTAGTGACTTTCTAGCTATTTAGCTCAAAAGATCCTTTAGATTTTATATTTTTGTGGAAAAGAATATCCCACATTAGAGTAAGTTTATTACAAAATATTAAAAAGAAGTATTTCTTTAATAATCATCCTATTGATATTTTTCATGACCATGTAATTGACATAGCATAGCCAGTAGACCATGGCAAGCTTTCTGCCCTGTATTTAAATGAACTTTACATAAGCCCAAGAAAATTATCTCAGATGAAGAAAAAATATGTTTTATAGGTTCAGGCATGTTTGAATAGATTCCCAGGCTTGAAATCAGTAGGACATCTTTCCAGGACCCAACATCTTCCCCCTTTACAGAAAAATCATGTAATCATTTGCAACTTAGGTTAAATATGAATTAACATATGTCAGAAATCAATTAAAATTTTTTCATGAAATCACAAACACTAAATTCCATTCAAAAAATTTTGAACTTGACTAATTTTTTCAATTACGTATATAAAGATAATGGACTAGGTGTTATAGAACAAACCCAGATAAAAGTATTTTCCTTTCAAGAGAGTTACTCAACACTGGAGTAGGGGTGCATGTCAGAGATACATGGAGATTTTTTTTTGAAACATGTTTCCAGCTCCATGCATGACTTGTTGAAGCAAAACTAGAGATACTAGAGAACTGTATCCTACTAATGTCCTTTTGCTCAAAGGAATGGAACCTCTAAATTTAGGTTGGTCACCTGGCTCTCCAGAATGACAACACCACTTTTCTTTGTAGCTAGCTTTGGTCACATAATGTCTCCAGGTGATTCAAATGGACCCCACTAATATTTACAATCGCTTGTTATAGCTTTCCATTAGCCTGAATCTAGGCGCTGACTGAGATTCTCCCCTCTGGAAGACTGACAGAACTTGACACACCCTCAACTTCTGGGAGCTGTTAAGAAATACAAATAGAGTCTCCCTTCAAAACAAGCTTTGGGAGAGCAAATAATCAGGCTGCCTTGCCCAGTGGAAGTTTTTAAAATCATATTATGAAGTAAAACCATAAAAAGGACCCTCAGATAAAGACATATATGTTTCCATTTGACTTGTGAAAGTTCAACTTACCAGTTTGCATTGATGTTTACAGATTTAGCTCTGCCTTGTGATCTTTTACGAATGCAGGCGAACAGGGTGCGAACTGACATTCCTACAGCCGTGTGCAGGGTCTTAAATCACAGGGATTAAGAGATGTTTGTTCCATAGAAATCACTGGTAAAAAAAAAAAAAAGAAAAATATTTCTAAATATTTCTCAATAACAATGAAAACATGATTCCTTTCATGTTCAGTAGGTATTTCAATTAACCAGAGTTAATTTCTCAGCCGTATTGTAACTGAGATAATTATATGGTACACATTTGACATGGTACATATATAACTATATCTATTTGACCTTGGAAATACAATGAATGTATACTAGATGTTACCTTAACTTGTAAAAAATCCAGGGATCTTTCTCTTATTGAGCCTGTGGAATGACTTGTATTTAGAGTGACCTGAGATGACCTCATTGTTTTTGATTAAAGAAAATATAATAAAAACAAAGAAAAAACATTTATTCTAATAATGGTATTAGAATAAAATGTGCTCTTAATATGACATTAAAACATTCATATTTGTATTTTGGCTCACATAGTCAAAATAGAATGCTAGAGAGTTAGGGAGTAAAAACAAAGTGATTAATGACAACTATTTATGTATGTATGTCTGTATGCATGTATTCATGAACTTATCTTTGGTATTTCAAGAGTTATCAAGCTAATACTATGGATAATTTACAACTCTCCTTGATTAAATCCCAGCTAAGATTTTATTCTGATGGCTTACTAATGAAGTCTAAAAAATATATTAATAATAGTACAACCTATAGTTAGTAGAGAATAATCATTGTGGTTAATAAAAGGGTGAGCAGTCAGAGATCCAGAGAGCTGAGTGTGTCTTGGTGATTTTCTCTAGCATTTTAAATAATGGAGAGACACTGAGACTTTGTGGACAGGAATGATTTTTACCGATATACAGATGCGTCACTGGGCCCCTTTCAGCACTCTAACACTTGGCCTGGCATGAGGTGCTCAGGGAGATGAGTGATTACTTCCAGTGAATTATATAGTTGGAGAAATAGGAGACTTCCTTTAAAGCATAAGAATATAAATAGGACATGTTACCTTGGAGTCAGAGGGGAGCACACTGTTAAGTGTTCTGTGGTTCTCCTGTGAACTTGAGTCAAGAGCATTTATTTTGGCTGTACTTAGGGAAACAGTGGCCAGAGGAAGGAACCATCATCTTGTGGTCCGACAAGCTGAAGATACCCGAGTTTCTCAGCTTTGGAACCATTGACATTTTTGGCCAGGTTATTCTTTGTTGTGGGGGCTGTCCTATGTACTATAAGATGTTTGGAAATTCCTCTGGTCTTTAGCCACTATATACGCTATTAGCATCCTCCACCTTCCCCCTCACCCCCCTCACACACACCCACTGTGACAACCAAAAAATGTCTGACATTTGGCATTCTGTGCAGAAAATATAATTGCCCTTGACCAAGAACCACTTAGTTACCTAATGACCAAATTCACAGAGTTTTCAGATAAGGGATTGGCTCAGTCTGCAGCCACATTTCATGAAATGAGTATAATCTGTGAGATTAAAAAATATATGGATGCAAAAATCAACTAATTCTTTTCAAATGCTTAGCAACAATTTTGCTTATCAACTAATAAGAAGAGGTTTTATTTTGTATATTTTCCATCATTAAAAGCATGGCTCACTTTACACCATTATTACTTAGTATCAGAGATTAGTATGATCACATATGTACTTGTTAAGAAAATAAATAAAAGATAAGATGGTATTCATTGTTCATAAATAGTAAGATGTTAGAGGGTGTCATTGGAATAGAGTGAATAATGGTATCAGAATAAAAATGAGTATAATTGCTAAGATACCTAAATCTTGCTTAATGGTGTCAAAATCAGAGCAAATGTTGGCAAGTCAGACAAAACCTAACTGATAAACACATATTTAAAGAAGGGAGCTGAAACACTGGAGTAATGCTCCATTGCTCCCTGCTTCTATTTGTCACCAAATTGTTAAGTACATAATCATCCTGATGATAGGGTTCAGTCCCTTCCCATTCCACTGTTTTAGTTCAGTTTGAAAATATATCTTACTTGGAATATTTTTTTTTCTAAATGGGTTTTCTGCTTCCAAATATATTTTTAAGAAAGTTAATTTTGGATCATGACATTTTCTTGATGTAAACTCACATTATTAACTCTCTGTCCCCAAAAGGAAAAATCTAAGACCTTTGGCAGTAAACATATTTAAAATTTTTAATCCAGTCCCTGCCTACCATTGTTACCTCATCTCCCACTACTCACCCATAGGCTCAGATACCCCAACCATGCTATCTTCTGGAAGTTCTTGGGAGTTGTCAGGCTTTCCTTTATCTCTGTGACCATCCTCATGCTGTTCCCTCAGTCTAGATTATTCTCTCCCTTTTGCCTGATTTGACCTTATTTTAAAATATATATGCATCACTTTATTCTTAGTCAAAAGGTCATCTTCGTTGTGTAGAATATTCTTGCTGTACCAAGTATTTCTCCTACTGTTCACTGCACTTTGATTTAGTGTGTACCACCTTCACAGTTCTTGTTCTTTTCAGTCTTTTGTGTATGACCTACGTTAAAGCGTTTAGTATGTTGTATTGCAACTGTCCATAAGTGGAGTCTTGCTGAGCTTTTCTCTTTCCTTCTGTTGTCCTTTGAGAACATGTAGGTGGTGAAGTTTATTCTGATTGCCTCTCTCAGGGTGCCTTCACTGGTACCTTCTTAGTTCTGTGTCTCCCTGCAGCTGCCAACAACCAATGCAAGTTTCTATATCACAGATACCATAAGAGCCCCACATCCAAATCTCTTACCCTTCCAACCATCCCGGAGCCCTAACTGGTTTTCCCAGACCCCTGCACCAGACTCTGGAAAACAGAAGCAGAATGACAAACACTGAGAACATATGGAGGGTTCGAATCCTGGCTCTGTCATTTACTCACTATATGATATTGAACGAGTAATTATCCATAAAATATGACTACTAATGGATTCACCTCAAAAGGTTTTTATGAAGATGAAATAACTAAAATACAAAAAGCAATTAAAACCTGGCACACATTAAGTGTGCTATCATTACTTGCTATTCTTTTATATAAAGATGTTACTTAAGAACAAGCTAGCAGGTTGCCAGAGGGGAGGGGGGTTGGTGGGCTGGGTGAAAAAGGTGAAGGGATTAAGAAGTACAAATTGGTAGTTACAAAGTAGTCACAGGGATGTAAAGTACAGCATGGGGAATATAGTCAATAACACTGTAATAACCATGTATGGTGTCAGGTGCGTGCTTGAATTACAGGGGGATCACTTTGTAAGTTATATAACGGTTTAACTACTATACTGCACACCTGAAACTAATATACAATAATATATAACATCAACTGCAATAGAAGAACAAAATAAATGAATGCATATATTGCCTCACAAAAAAGTCAAGCAAGCTGCTCAGATGGGTGAAGAGTACAGAAAGCACAGTTCAGTAGAGAGCGTAGCATAGTGATTTGCTAAGGCTCAAAGCTGAGCTATTTGAGTTCTATGACTGTGGGTCAGTGACATACACTCTCTGTGCCTCAGTTTCTTAATGTACTAAATAGAGATTGTTATTACTTCATTGGGTTTTAGTAAGGATTGAATGAGTTAATCCATGTTAAGTAAGTAGAATTTGTAAAAAATTAGCTAATTTGTTATTATCAAATTAAATTAGGATGGAAGCCTGTGCAGAGATATGTCTCACGTGGACCTCCTCCACTCAATATTTCTCTTTTTTTTCCAAACTCCACCCTTATTCATTCACTTTGGCACTCCCTCATCTGAGGTTTCCCTCTTATCTCTTCCAGCATTTAGAAACCTTGAGTAGCACTACACTCAGCCAGGTGAGTTCTAGAGGAGAATGGCCTTCCCTCTATTAATGATGATTTGGTTCCTCTAATTCCTGTTTAATTTCCAGATATATTTATGGCCTGGTGTTTACTTGGAGTCCCCCAAAGGAAAGCAAATCTTAAAAATCTAAACTTGAAATTTTCTTAAGAGTCAACCTAGCTAACTATATCTCATGTTGAGAAAGAGTGTTTTCCTACTAACTCCATTCTGGTCAGACCCTTCAGAAAAGTTTGACATCCCTACCAACATCCTTTCCGTTGCCTAAATCTATTTGTCAGTTCCCTATTCCACATAAGGCTCAGGTTATTACAAAAGCAATTCACTAATTATGAAAGACTGTGTTGTTTCTTTCAAGAGCAATGGAGCCAGTAGATAGTAAATATGTTTGGTTCTAGAATCTTGCTTAGAATGTGATGGTGAGGGAGTTGGCTAATTAATTTACCAACTTCTGTTTACATTCTTTTAAGGAGAGAGGGGAAGATTAGGTAAACAAAATGAATAATGGCTGGTAGAGAAGAAATATAATTCTGAGTTACATGTGAACTTACTGCCCCAGGGCCGGTGCTGGTCAGTGGTTGGAGTGTTGGCCCACACACTGAAGAGTCTTGGGTTTGATTACTGGTCAAGGACACATACCTAGGTTGCCGGTTCCATCCCCAACCCAGTCAGGGCACATCTGGGAGGCAACAAATCCATGTGTCTCTCTCACATTGAGGATTCTCATTCTCTCTCTCTCTCTCTCTCTCTCTCTCTCTTTCTCTCTCTTTCTCTCTCTCTCATCCCACCCACTCTCTAAAACTCAATGGAAAAATGTCCTTGGGTGAGAATGAACCAAAAAAAAATTGAACTTACCATTTTAAAGTTATATAGATGTAAAATTTTAAATTCACTAGTTATAAAATCAGCATCATATGAACTTTTCTTACTTCCCTAATAAGTTTTCAAATTAAAAGTTGAATGCAAATTGATTATTGTTTCTAAACCAGGGGATAATCTATGAGTTTGTTTTGTATATCCCATCAATCTATAAATATTATTTTCTATATATTAAAACATATTTTAATAACTATCTTTTGAAATGTACTATAGTTTATCTCCATAAGATAAATTATTCTTCCAAAAGTACCTCTTTCAATAACATGATTTGAAAAGAGCAATTTATCCCATTTTGAAAGTGAGCATCATAAAATTGGCGGTTATCATTACATAGCAATTGATTACTTTAAAGTACATAAATGTATAATTCATGCATTGTGGCTTACTGATTAAAGGGATAAGTGACCATATAAATAATACTAAGATGCAGGCAGATTTCAAATATTGGCTAGAATGTTTCAGTCATGATAGTGCACTTCATGCAGTAGAGACCGAGTTACTTTGATATGATTTGCTTTCATCCACCTCCTCCTCATTCAAGGACATAATCCTTTTTACATACATATATTTTTTTTTATTAATTTTAGAGAGGAAGGGAGAAGGAGAGAGAGATGGAAACATCAATGATGAGAAGAATGATTGATTGGCTGCCTCCTGCAGGCTACTGGAGATGGAGCCCACAACCCGAGGATTCTTGTATCCAGATGTTGACTATAACTACACCTTATGATCAATGTTTTCATAAATATAATTGCAAAAACTGACTTAGTGAGCTCTATATTTCTATAGTGATATACACAAACACATAAAACATGTGCTTCCCTGTTGTGTGATTAGCACAGCCGAAGGGAGTCTGTGTTGGTGTTCAAAAGTTTGCTTACAGCACTCATGGTGGGTTCATTTGGGTAACACCCAAAGAAACTTACAAACGCAGAAGAGAACTGCAACTATTGAAAACTTGCCCTGCCTGTTTTATGACTGGGGATAAAAATCATACACTTGGTGTTCTTTGAATAAATATTTCAGACCCTTTTATGAATAATTAGTACAGACACAATCCCCTTTAAACGTCATGGGGTGAAGTAGAGGAAAAATAAAATGCCTTTTATGTTCCGTGCCTTTCCCTACTACATTGCTGGAATCCTCCTCTAGCCACACAATAGATTAACTACCCTCTGTGCATACTCTGATTCCTCAGCCCTTAATATTCTGAAGCGGGGCTGAAGCAGTCGTTATCTGTGGAGGTTCCTGGGCAATTTTCAAGCTCAGCACTACCCACCCAAGTGGCAGCGACAGCGGCTTTCACAGAAGCCTTATTACTCTTAAAAGAGCAATTTGGTTGGTTGCACGGCTATTAGGATCACACAGCAGCCTGAAAGCTGTCAGTACAAATGCTGCTCATCTTTTTCACACGATACTGACATATTTTCTCTTTTCTGCTGGACACAGACATTGCTGTTTTTATCCTTTGCAATCAAGCTCACCCAGAACGCTGAGGACTATATTCCCACGGAAAGCAAAGTGGAGATCAGAAATTATTGTACAGCCCCTGGAGCAGGAGCAGTGCTGCTGCGTCCGGAGGAGCCGGATCCGTGAGAAATGTAGCTTGGCTCAGGGCTAGTCGGGGAGCTGCTCCTTCAGCTGTTAAAGATGGCAAAACAGCACCTGCCTCGGGTTTTTCAATGATTAACGCTATTTCAATAACCGGGGGAAGAGGATGTGAGACACTGTGTGAAATTAACTTGTGGAGATGTTATCATCAGAGAAAGTGGGGAAAATTACTAGACTTGAACTTCTCTTCGTTTTGATGCTCTTTTTCTCTGGACCAACTCTGAGCAAGCTGACTCGGCCCCCCTGGAAAGGAAAGCCTTGGAAGGGGGGTAAGTGATGAAAAGTTTGCTGTTAAAGATCTAATTGGAGTTAGCCAGGCTGATCGATGGTAACTCGACAGCTGAAGGTAGAGGGACTGCTCTGTGTGAAATCAGATTCCTATTTCAGGAAAGAATCTGTGTTGCAGGTGGCTGGGAAGAAGAGTTTTCCTCTGTTATTGATATAAATACATTTTTTCCCAATATTTGATTTTCTGGGCTATCAAAGCATTACAGGGATTTTTCCCCCTGTGGAAGGATATAGGGCCAGATGCATGCTGCTCTAATTCAAGGATATGTTTGGTGTTCCTAAGAAGCTGCATTATTTAAAAAAAGAAATGGGTTCAGAATATGTTAGATCTCGGAATTGTTAGCAGATTTTGTGAAATGATCAGAAGGATGTGTGAGGGGGAATGTCAGGAAAAGCAGTACCATCAACACTGATTTTCTGGCTGACTCTATCAATGTTGATGTGTTAATAAAGATAAATCACATTAACTTCATTGGAAAAAAAAAATCTGTTGAAAGAGACTGAGCCTTTCAGTATTTTGAAGTGCTATAATCCATTTCTTTCTGCTGTTGAAAAAATTATGCTGAGAGATGCTGTTTGATACTTGGAACATGCCTTTTTATAAAGTTCTGTCGATGCTGCTCTTCTTGAATGCCATTTGTTTCTACTAAACACACGTTATCGGGGTATCTGTTCTGTGAGTGCTGTAAGCCAAAATGAGGCTGCAGGAATATCCCGGGGGGGACTTCTGGGGCAGTGTTTGCCTCTTTCGGGAGCAGTCCTGATGGGAGCTGTCTGCGGATGTTACTGTGCAGCAGCATCCTTTCAACAGCACCTGGACCCACTCTGAGCAAGCTGACTCGGACCGCCTAGTATTTTGATCTTGGCTCTAAAATGTTTCGTGGATCTTCCCACCTTTGCTTTACTGTCCGCGTTATGATGTGAGGTTAAAGAGAAGCATGTACAGCAATAAGAAGTTATAACAATTTTTCACAGCATCTCTGCAGGATTTTCTAAATACACAGGCTCCTTCGGTTTGATCTTTCTGTTTTGTCTTCTTGTTGCATTAAGGTCTTGCAAATCTTCCACCTACTGTACCTTCCAGGGAAAAGTTCCAATAGGCACTTAGCTGAGATGGTTGGTGCAGATGCACCCCAAGGAGTGGAGCTGCAAATTATTTTGGGGTCTTGTAAATTATGTCACTCTGTTACTGTCTTTTCTAGTGTTATCAGTGATTTTTTTTTTTTTGCAAGCTGCAAGCTGTTATTTATGTTAGTCTGCATGGCAGCATTTTGGTAGCTTGGGATCTAGAGATATATGCTGTTATCAACTCTAGGAGATGTCAGGAGTCTTAACTTGTACTCTCTATATAAATTTTTTAAAAATAGTGGGCACTTCTAAAATATATGATTTGCTGTGGTAAACTTTAGCAGTGGAGTTTGGAGCTCTAGCAACCCAGTGAAAAAGTTACATAGCTGCAAGATTATAGAAAAATTGTTAACCTAGTCAGAAGGTTTACTTCAAAGTGATTGCATGTGTTCCTAGGCATTTATTCATTCTGCACAGCTTGAAATACAGAGGCACTGGGTTTTATTTGTAAATCAGGTCTGAAAGGTTTCATTTTTGAGCACATGACTGCTTTTTCCAATGTCCTCTAACTAGCTCAGCTAGAAAGTTGCTCTCTCTGCTGTGCAACAATGATATGACTCAGTCAAGTTCAGGAAGAGGCAGTCATAGCAACATATTTCATTTACTGTTAACAAAGTCTTGTGTATTTTAGAAAGGTCAGGCAAGTTACTGGAAAACTTTAAATGTATTGGCTGTTCTTTACTTTAAATTATTCCCTTTTCAGTGCCTCTTTTTGTCATTGTATATGCATAGCATAAATATTTTCTACAGATTCCGGGTTTCTGCAAAGTAGCTTTACATTCATATGCATATGTATACGTATATGTTTAAATATTTACTTATTCATGAGCTTGGCTATTTGATGGCGGTGTGTTATTTTTTTGTGTGTTTTTTGTTTTGTTTTGTTTTGTTTTGGTGGGGTTTTTTTTTGTTTTTGCATTCGCATTGCCTGTTTGCATTTGTCTTATTTTGATTGAGCACCTGTCAACCTCCATATGGCAACCTGCCCACACTGACAATTTACATTTTTGTTGTATTAACAGAAATCACCATTCTGAGAGAAGGGATTATTGGGACAGGGCTGGGGAGTGGTAGCATCATAGGCCAGTGAGTAGCTGGGGCCTGTGGGGAGTGGTACCTACAGCATGTGGCAGGCAGCTCAAAACAAGTATCTGTAAGCTGACTTGTTAGAGCATTTGGTGAAAATACTGATTATTGTTGGCTACCAAGGAATTTTTAAGCTCATCAATGAACATGAATCACAAATATAGGTTAATAGGCCCACAAGTTTTCCCTCAGGCACATACTTTTGCATTTAATCACAACGTGTGAACTCCCTAGGGGAAAGCAGGTGTCTCATCTGCTTAGTTTAGAGCAGTAGAATTGATCCTAAGGTTGTATTCATGACAAACTAGCTAGAAATTCTAACTACACTGCTGAAACAATCTTCATTAGGATTGAAGGACCTAATTATTTTGCATTTAATTACTCTCATTGGGAAGAATATCTAAAAGATGTAAACAGCTCCATTCCAATGAGCACAACTTTATAGAGAAGTTTACATTATAGGTGATCAATATATGTAACAAAAAGGATATTATTAGAAGTTAGAATTTAAGCAAAGTTTTAATATGTATAGCTGCTAGTAAAAGTAAAAATAGGCAATAAATAAGTATAAGTAGTAAAATAGGAATAAAAGATAGGATAAGGCTAACATTAAGGGTGATAGTCAAAACATTAAGCACCTTTGTAATACAAACAGTGACCAATCAGAGTAGCCACTGACCAAACTAAGGGGAGGGGCCAATGCTGACTGTCAATAATGTTCCCCCACTCTTCCATTTAAATTCCATGGAAGTGTTTGTTGAGTTCATTCAAACTTCTCAGTTATGATAAGAGTTAAACTCTGTCAATAGAGCATGACATTATTAAAACTTTTGACGATTCAGAAGATACTTTCACAACACTCTGACTTGCTTCCTTTTATAAATTATAGCAGCCACTTGTTCATATCTCTTTGCTAAACAAAGAAAACCTCTCTGGTAGTTATCTCCCCCCTCTCTGAGTAGTTAGAAGGTATATGAGTGCATGCTATCTCTTTATATTATTTCATGGTGCATTGAATCACTGCCATTGGGAATATCCAGAGTAGCATTTTAGATTTTATGTCATAATTGTCATGGTCTCACATACTATATTGATAATTATTGATATTTTTTGTTTGTTTTGAAATTTTCTGAAGCTTTTTTTCTTTTACTTTAAAAATTTTTAAAAAAATGGGCTGGTGTCATTTTTACAATATTGCTTCTGACTTCTTTTCTAGTTATATGAGCTAGTAAAAAATTTTTACTTTGTTTTAGTAAGTACCTCACATGACCGAATATCTTAAATTCCTGCTATTGTGTAAGAAATAAAGTTTTTTATTAATAAAATTTGAACATGGATGATTTAGTATATCACAGACACCAAAAAAATTACCATTTTCTGGTTTGAAGAAACATAAATGGATCATTTTTCTTTTTTCTGGAATGCTCCTTTACTACTATACTAGCTCTGACTACTAGATCCCATGCCCCTCAATGATATGCTGAAAGCAATATCCCATCTCTCCAATGACTAGGGCATTTCATTCAGATCAGGAGACATTTGTCAGTCCTCACTTTACTTTATTGTTAAGTGTATCTATTGTGTATTTGTTTGCCACTTTGTAAGTTATTTGAAGAGAAATTTTGTCTTGATTTATATATGTTAACATTTAGTCTTATACATAATAGATGCTCAGCAATTTATGAATTTATGAATAAGTAAAATCTATAAAAATTAGACTGGTTATAAAATATTCTATGACTTTAGGTGTTAATGACTTATTTCTTACTTCTAAAAAGGTGCTATATCTTACCTTTTTAATGTTGGAAAATCATTTTTATTACCACACTTTACTACATTATTTAAATTGCAAGCTTAGTTGTAGAAAAATATGAATGTATTTATAGTATTATAGAACTTGGAAAATTCTGGCAGACTCATAGAAAGTAGTACAGTAAGGAAAAAAAATGCTGTTCAAAAGTAATTTATAATGTGAGATTGTGAACCTGGAACCGAAGTGTATGAATATTCATGCAAAATATGGTATCTTATTTGTGCTGTGTATAATCACAATTTCTGTTTTTCAATTATTTAAATTATTTAATCTCTATCTGTATGCAATAATAGATTTAATACCTTTTCTACAACTGAAGAGTAAATTCCAACTCAAGTTTGAAATGAGTATATCTTTCCTATGGGGTCAAAAGATTATTTGAGTGTTTTTTTTAGGTGCAGAAATCAGGGAGTATGCTTAACAATTGTATGAAAATCTGTGGTGGAATGTAGGCATGTTCTCTAGTATTATTGAAAAATAACATTTGATAAATTCAGAAAAGAAAAATTGGTTTTTGAGAATAATGAACTTTTCTTACTCTTAAAAATTGACTTGAGTATATCTTATCCATAATCACTTTGTTTTTTATTCTGATTCACCATTTCACTTTTAATCTCCATGTTTCATTTTAGTTATCTATTATTAATGTAATATGTTTGTTGCCTTATAATTAAAACACCCTGAGATTTTATTTAATATTTAACTAAAATACATTTTTATTGGACGACATATGGAGGAAAAATGGGAGAGTTTTAAAGTGTTCTTTATATTAGAAAATAAGTGAAAGGAAGTTATTTTTTAATATAACTTACAAATAGAATAATACTTTTATCAAAAGTGCGGAAAACTGACGGGAGATGTGGGAGGGTGGGTGGGTGGGAAGTGATCAAGCAAAGAACTTATATGCATATATGCATAATCCATGGACACAGACAATAGGGTGGTGAAGGCCTGGGGTAGGGCAGTGGGGGTGGGCTAGAAGGGGTCAATAGGGAAAATAAAAGGACATACGTAATACTGTCAACAATAAATATTTTTGAAAAAGTGGGGAAAACTATTGCTCAGGAAGCAAAGTGCTGAACCATTTTAAAGAATGTAGTTTGAGGGTTTATGTATTCTTTATGAAGTCAGATTGTGCCTGCGGAAAGTATGGTATGAACATATTTAAATGCATGCCACCATTATCAGGTACATGTGCTGGTTCCTATATGTGTGTGTGCCTGTCAGTTACACCATCTCCACTTCAGAGCGAGGAGTCAGAGCCAAATCCCACACACAAATAACTGTTCAGAAACTCAGAAGGAAATAAAGACTTATTTATTTATTTATTTATTTATTTATTTATTTATTTATTATTTAAAGGGAGAGAGAGAGAGAGATAGAAACATCAATGATGAGAGAGAATCATTGTTTGGCTGCCTCCTGTACACCCCCTACTAGTGTTTGAGCCTGCAACCCGGTCATGTGCCCTTAATCAGAATTGAACCCGGATCCTTTAGTCTGCAGGCCAATGCTCTATCCATTGGGCTAAACCAGCTAAGGCGGAAATAAAGATTTTAAAAGAGTTTGTTTATTTTTTTAAAGTGAGATAAATTAACAGTAATGAAATGCCCTGGCTATATTAGTGTAGGGGTTCATGAATTCATAGGTAAGATTGTATTAGCACTGCTGCTATAAGCTGTATTTTCAAAGAGTTTGCAAGTATGTCATAAAATGTTTGCTTCAGGATAGATCATGGCTAACATTTTCTTTTTTTTAAATATATTTTATTGATTTTTTACAGAGAGGAAGGGAGAGAGATAGTTAGAAACATCGATGAGAGAGAAACATCGATCAGCTGCCTCCTGCACATCTCCTACTGGGGACGTGCCCGCAACCCAGGTACATGCCCTTGACCGGAATCGAACCTGGGACCTTTCAGTCCACAGGCCGACGCTCTATCCACTGAGCCAAACCGGTTTCGGCAACATTTTCTTTTTTCAAATTTAAACCTTCATCCTTCAAAGTTATTTAAGTGTAAAAATAAAGTAAAATATAGTTATGTTTACTGGTTTTGTTATTTGCAAAAGAACTAAAATTTTAAAATAAAAATTTTAAATGTGAGTTGTAATAAAGGTCTAAGTCAATTGAATATTATGTGAATTAAATAGTGGCCTTGATCAGCCAAGGCTGGGGATCTTTTATCTGTGAAAGATTTTTGTTTGATTAGGAAACCAAGGTCATTCAACAGGAGGTAATATTTCCCTGAAAAGGGAAGAAAATGAGCCCATTACATCAGAAGACCATTCTACTAGTATTTTCCAAGACCAGACTTTAACACATTAGGGCCTATGGCTTCATCTAAAGTTGTCTTTCAGCCATTTAGCCACACTAGTCCTTAGGGCTGCCTTTAGCCAGGAATAGCATTTAAGAAATGTAACTAAAGAGTCACAATTTTAGTTATATAAAGTCAAATCAAAGATCCAAAGTCCTTAACTAGTAACTTAAAATGATATACAGCTTCACAAATGAAAGGAATTTCTTTTCTGATTTCATATTAGGTTTTAAAGGCCATTTATTACAATAGGTATTCAAAATTTAGTCTATCAACGACACTAAAAAATATATATGTTATATATAGAGCTTTCTACCCTCTGGGAAATTGTAATCTATGAGTGTGAGGACTTTTATTTTGGGGATGAAGGAGATATTTCTTCCCTTAAATTGGTATGTCTCCCACTGAAGTAAGTGAATGTAACGTTAAAAACAAAAGTTGGAGGATACTGTACAAATCTCCAAATTATATTCTAAAGTTATCGTCCACTATATAAATGCTACCTCAATTTAAAGTAAAATTGGGTTAGCTCCATTCAATATGTTTTAAAAGTCACTTATTAACTTCTGGATGATTCACACTGATTTTTTTTTTTTTAGTTTGTCTTGTCTTTTCCATTTGTGCAATTTTTTTTTAATGAGAGATAATTGTCTTTTAAAGTACAAATAGCATTCCTATTCCTGTTTATGTGATATGTCAAAGTACCGTTAGCTATGGGATGGCTGTGTCAGTTCACCTTAACCTATAAATCTCAGTAATCTATTTGGGATCTTTGGTTTGTGGAAAGGCATGACTATATAGTCTAGGAAACAGTCTATATTAGGACTGGTGTGGCTATGCAGGATTTGAAGGGAACTAGCTGTTTTTGACCACAGGGGGAAAGTAGTTGTGAATCCATTACCTTTCTAGGAAGGATGTGGTTTATTCTTAACAGATTCCGTTTGAAATCTAGTCCAGTTTGCTGCTAAAGCATTCTCCCTTACGTCAAATTAAGTCTACCCTGTGTGCTTCAGCTTCCATTTTGTAATGGAGTTCTTTGTAGATATTAATAGGGTATTATCCAATCAATAGTAGTATGCAGAAACAACAATAAAAAAAAAAACTTTGTATACTTTTCCAATAATATTTATTGCAATGGTTGCATTTTAAATTCTTTGTATAAATTACCAAATTACAGTCTGTATTCTCACATAGAAAAAATATTTGCCTGTATTATTGAGGAAAATAGATTAATAACTTAATTCAGCACTGCCAATTTATAGCTCTTGGTATGTTGCCAGAATAAGTATAGAAATTAATTCCTTCTGTCAATTTATGACGAGTTCACCACATAGATTATTAGGACAGACCTTACATATGGTTGGTAGAATCTCTGTCATATCAATGTCAAAAGCTCTGCCATCAAAGAAGTAGTTATCAATCTGGGCAAAGTCCAAGATTATGTTCTGGAGGCAGGGGCACATCATGAAATCTCTAATGTAACAGTTGGCAGCTAATAAATAATTTATTTTAGGGCATCCAGAATGTAACTGAAATCTTCCACAATCCATAGGGATATGAGAATTGCTTCTGGCTACCGCGAGCAGATTTTCATTTCTCTAACAGAATGTCCCACTCCTGTTTAGGGATTACATGGATCAGTGCAGGGACACATGCAAGGACTTGGGGCTGAGGTTGTTGACTGCCAAGTGTGATGAGTTAAACTTGAAGCGCTGTTAGGTAGAAAACATTTGCTGATCATGCATTTCCACTCAAGGCCCTCAAAGGATTATGGCAGTAATTTGTACATTCAAAGTGCAACATTTCTTGTATTATTAGAAAAAAATTATGTATATCAACTATATCTCTATACTTTGCTTATACAGTAGGAAACCTAAAATATAATATAATATAATATAATATAATATAATATAATATAATATAATATAATATAATATTATATTATATTATATTATATTATATTATATTATATTAATTATATTATATTATATTATATTATATTATATTATATTATATTATATTATATTCATTCAAATAAATAAATATTTATGGAATGCTCGCAATAGAAACTTATAATTTAAATGGTTTGAGAAGGATAAAGATACATGTGGAAAAATAGTGCAATGCATGACTGTAAATTATGTGTCTCTAGTTTTTTAAGGCTCTGATAGGTAAATATAAAAATAAAATATATTTCAAATGATAATAAGTATAATAACAAGGACATGGTGATATAGAGCTGTATGTCATATATATGCAGACTGAGTACCTTCCCTTCCCTTCCCTTCCCTTCCTTTCCCTTTCCTTCCCTTCCCTTCCCTTCCCTTCCCTTCCCTTCCCTTCCCTTCCCTTCCCTTCCCTTCCCTTCCCTTTCCTCCCCTTCTCTCCATTCTCTTCCTTTTCTTTCCTATTTCTTAAGCACATACTCTGTGCTAGGCTCTGTGTTATATAATTTCTTTAAATTTTGTGGCATAATGCTTGCATCAACCCTAGGTGAAAGATACTTCTATTTTTATAATCTCCTTGGTCATATGAGAGTAACAACTTGACTACAGTTATCAAGTGGTATATTTTTGAGCCAGGTACCCAACCCTGTGTGATACAGTGTGAACAGTGTGATACATTTGGGGGATAATCAAGTAATCAATCTGATGCAGATGAGTAGCATGTGGGAAATTAGTGGGAAATAGCAGAATTAGTTAAGTAAGTTAAGTATGGCTTTGAGGATCAGGCAGAGTGAACTAACATTTGTAGAATTTGGGAACAATGGGCCATTGTAGGACTTAGTAAGACAAGTCATATGATGACTGCAATATTTAAGGAACAATGAATGGTGCCGATTACCTGGGTATTTTGAAGATAACCATAACCCTGTAGAAAGCTTGCCTCATTATATTTGCAAGATATATTTGGTATCTTAAAAACAAAAGCAGTGACACAGAAGCATGCACTAGAATAAAAGTTCAGGTTGTGATGGGGGTCTTCTCACTGTGAAGAGTTTAATATAAAATGTCACTGTTATTGAGATTTTTCACTGAAAACTGTGCCTAATACATAGTGTGTGTTATGCAAATCAAATCATCTTTTTAAGTGGTTTATTTGACAGTTCAAAATACTTTCTGTCAAAATTACTAAGTGATTTTGTGTTATAACTATAATAAATTAGTCTCTGTATGTATGTGTGTATAATAATATATACATTATATATAGGTATATATGAGAGTATATCTATAAAATAAAGTCTAGTCTTTATGAGTTAATATCCTATATAATAAAAAGCTCATATGCAAATTGACCGAACAATGGAACAACTGGTCGCTATGACGCACCGCACACTGACCACCATGGGGCAGATACTCAATGCAGGGGCTGCCCCCTGGTTGCCAGTGTGCTTCCACAGGGGGAGTGCCACTCAGCCAGAATCTGGGCTCATGGCTGGTATGCGCAGTGGTGGTGGTGGGATGTCCATGGCAGTGCTAAGGATGTCCAACTGCCAGCTTAGGTCTTCAGTCAGACATCCCCTGAGGGCTCCTGGACTGTGAGATGGCACAGGCTGAGCTGAGGAACCCCCTCCCCTTGAGTGCACAAATTTTGTGCACCAGGCCACTAGTCCCATATATAAATAGTCTGTCGTTTATAATTATTGCATTTAACTATATGTGTATAAATTATGTGGTTATGTAAATTATCAATTTTAAGTTATATATTTTATATTTTTATTATTTTAAAAATATTTATTGTAGAAAGTATTACATATGTCCCCTTTTCCTCCCATACTCTTTAACAGAAGCTTCATAGAGATTCAAAAATGTAGCTTAAAGCCTCAATATATGTTTTCTAAGAAAAGTCCTTCATATCATAATTAAATTATTGGATGGTCTTTAAGATTTACTTTTATAATTTTAAATGCATTATGCATATATAGAAAAGCATGATTTTGAACTGTTTGAAGAATCTAGGCAAGTGACTGGATGCACTAGTTAAGTACATAATCTTGGCTTTAATATCTTGCAGATACATTTAAACACAACTTTATGGTATGGTAGCTCACATTTGCTAAACTTTATTTGATATACATACAGAGACTAATTTATTATAGTTGTAACACAAAATCACTTAATACTTTTCTAAATCAAAATATTTTAACTTATAATAATTATTTTTAAAAGCATTATATAAAGATACTGGAAGTCAGTTTTATTTGTCATGTCATCTACTTTCAATTAGACCTAACTAGATTATTAAGAACTAAATGATCAGTAAAACTGAGAAGATCCATTCTTATGTACCTATTGTAGCTTAAATTCTTGTAATTTTGATTACAAAAATGTTAGCTTTAATATCTTGCAGATATATTTAAACACAACTTTATGGTATGGTTGCTCACATTTGCTACACTTTATTTTGTCATAAAGGTATAACAAATAAATCAATTTTTTCTCCACATCTCTGCCATTTATTAGCTATGTTTGACTCCTATAATTCTCAGCATTCCCACTATATTATTTTGTGTGAAAAAATAAGACAATATATCTAAAGTTAATAACAGTATTTTTACTAAATATTTTATCCATAAAAATTAAATAAGATCAAATATTTTATTTATTATTATATGCACACACACACACACACACACACACACACACACACACAAAGCTAAAAGTTAATCGCTAACATTTACTGAGTACTATCTGTATGCCAGAATGGTGTAAATGCTTTCCATGCATAATCTTATTTAATCCTATGTCTATATATTAGGCCCTACTTTTTCTCTTACTTTGCTATTCAAAGAGCCAAATCTGTTTTTTCTCTCCTCATTTGAATTCATCAATCTGTATTTTAGACTCATTAAATATGTAAAACTGTTAGTTGTGTGTATCTGTGTATGTACATATATATAATTTTTAGTCAAATAAAATACAATCATTCAACAAGTCAATAAAGAAAATACTAATATCACATCTGACTTCAAATAAGGAAAAGTATGCCCATGATTAATAGGTTATTTGGGAAACATTGATACTGTAGAAAAAATTACATTTTTAGGAAATCCAAGAAGATATTCTTAGGTGGCATGTAGATCATCGTTCCCATATAGTATATATAAAATTGGAGCATTCACAAGGGCAAAATTGGAATTGAATGAGCCCAGTCCAAAACCAGATGGCAAGAAAAAGTTTCAAGCTGTTTCATTTGGAAGTTGATTTTTAGTGGTGCATTACATTATAAGTTCAAATTAATTTTAAACTTTTAATTTTTCATATATATATATATATATATATATATATATATATATATATATATATATATATATATATATCTTTATGACTCCTAGCACATGCGTTGTTGTCTGTCTTGTTGCCAGTGAATCTAAAATGGGCACCAAACAGCTTTTCACTCTACATTAAATACACACAGAATAGCACTTAAATGTGTGCATTTTGAACTCCTCTCAATAAAAGTTTTAAGAGGCAGGAAGCTTTATTCTACTTCAGGGTCACTATTAGTCTGAATAATACATAAACATGGAGAAACAGAAGTTCTACTGAGGATTGCAACACAGCTTCAATAAAATTACCTGTCCTTGTCACAATTGATGAGTTTGGTGTGCCATTCAAACTTATACGAAATACTCAATGTCAATGTATTATGTTTTTCCCTCCTATTAGAACCCATTTCAAAGGGAGAAATTATAGGAGAAAACATGGGTAGTACTTTGAGCTGCCAAGAGTTAAACACTAAGAAAGAAAAAGGTCACTGTTACAGTATCAGAAACCTCAGGGGATGAATAAATGCTATGGAGACACAATACATGGGGTCCACTTGAAATAAAGCTTTGTGCTCTTTTCCATTCAGGACTCATTCATGGGGTTGCTTATGCACACTTAAATATACAATAAAATTAATTCTTAAAATATTGCACAACTACTAAGTTAAGATGATTCCTAAATGTCACTATAAATGGGTATGATTGAAAATTGGATGGGACAGAAAAATAAATGGGATTTTCTCTCTCATTTAAGAAATTGATAATTGCTTTAATCCTTTAAATTGATTAACAAATAATATGTTCACTATGGGCTGATTACTTAAGGTAGAGATCTTTAAGTAATTTACATAGAGTTTGCAGATTTAAAATATGCCTAAATGTCCAGGTGAATCTGGAGGTTTTAAAGAAGTACATGAAAACAAGTGTCTTTAGTTGGTAAAATAAAATTTGTTTGATTTCAAGTGAGATCTTTTTTTTAAAAAAATGCTCATCCCCATCTACTTGAGGAGGAAAAAAAGCACTTGCAAATGCAATTTTCCTGTTATTTGCTTTATTCTGAGAATGTGGTTTTCAGAAAATGATTTTTTTTATTTTTGACACTATTACAGATGTCCCCCATTTTTGTAAATAAATTTTTAATGTTAATAGAAATATCACAAACAGATCAATCATTGTAAATATGATAGCCTATAAAATAACCTCAAATACTTTTAAATGCAACACTTTATTTAATATTACACTGTTAACTTGTGTATATTTTTATATTCTGAGACATCACTGTGGCTCAGGGTCATCATTATGAATATCAACTATTATAGTATCAAAGCAAAAAAGAAGTCAGTAGAATTTCACATCCTCCTATATAATAAAGAGCTAATATGCAAATGGTCATCATGCCCTCACGCCATCACACAGTAATGGCTCAGAGGCTCTACACTGGGGAGAGAGGAATGGGGACCAGCCAGGCACAAATGAGCTTGTGAGGGAGGAATAGGGATCAGGCTGCAGCAGGAGAGGGACAAGCCTTCCCGCTCATGGTCGCAGGCGCTTGCAGTTGTGGCCCAGAAAAAGCCACCTGCCCATGGTCCCCTGCAGCTGTCGTTGGTCCGAGTGAAGCCAGCCGGGTCCTGGGTGCCTGCAGCCGGCCAGAGGGAGGGAAGCCCGGGTCCTGGGCGCCTGTGACTGGCCAAAGGAGGGACTCCTGAGTCCCGGGTGCAGGGTGAGGCAGATGCGGTTAGGGGTGATCAGGCCAGCAGGGGAGCAGTTAGGGGTGATCAGGCAAACAGAAGCGGTTAGGGGCGATCAGGCAGGCAGGCAGAGGGGTTAGGAGTGATCAGGCAGGCAGGGAGGCAAGTGGTTAGGAGCCAGTGGGCCCAGATTGCAAGAAGCAGTCAGACATCCCCCGAGGGGTCCCAGATTGGAGAGGGTGTAGGCCGGGCTGTGGGACACCCCCCGTCCCCGAACAAATTTTGTGCACTGGGCCTTTAGTTCATTATATTGTAGAATAAACTTAACATACTATTTTCTTACATATGCATTTTAGGTTTGCAAATAATTAATGAAATTATGAATACTTTGATAAGGAAGTCTGATTATGCCATTTTCCCCCAATTATCCCTTAGTTTGAATTAAAAGTAATATTAATCCTACTTTACAAATGTATGGAGTGTCAGATAGAAGCAGTGTTAGTGAATGAGTTTGGTTGTAGCCTGGGTGATATATACCTTTGTCTGTATTTTAGTCAATCTATATAACAAAGCAGTTAATGTCAAATGTTTCTCACCTGCCTGCTCATGAATGCCACTTAAGGCACAGACACATAATTATAAATATTTTTAATTCTTTGTTTTGATACTGTTAATAATCATGTTCCCATGAGATTTTTAAATATGATAACATTTGAAAAGATGTTGAAAATGAAGAATTATTGTTCCTTGATCCAAATGGGA